>NW_026290849.1:0-175000 GCF_023373465.1 Oncorhynchus keta
CAACAGATGTGTAGTCTAGACCTCCTACCTCCTATAGCTCCTCAATAGATGTGGTGTAGACCTCCTTCCTCCTATAACTCCTCAACAGTAGATGCTACTGCTGTTTTCATGCCACAGCAGCCCTGTGCGTGTTCCCGCTCCGTCGAGCACGCCCCCGCCCAGTAGCAGCGTGCACATCGTGTGCGCGCAGGACCCTTCCCTAGACTACAAGACAGTACCAAACCCAGCCTGGAGCCTGACGCAAGGTAGCGCACCCAGAGAACAGAGAGAGAGAGAGAAGATGGACGGAGTGGGATCGTTCGGAGCGGGCCTGGCGGGTGCTGCCTTCGACCCGGTTTCCTTCATCAAGCAGCCGACCACCATCCTCAGGGTCTTGTCCTGGGTAAGAGACCGACAGAGAACGGGGTCTGTCGCGGAGTCCTCCCTCGGCCTGCCGCTCGGTGGCGAGTGATCGCTCCGTAGAGCGCCGCAGATAAGAGTCTGGAAACGGCAGTAGGCTTATAGATGGACGGGGTCCAGGGGAGAGGAGGCTGTCGAAGAACGGTCCATGCTGTTCAGATACACGGATATGTACCATGTTTTAGAAACTCCGGTCGTTTTATAAAACAGATTTGTAAAGAATGTCAAAAAATGAACGTGTCCTTAAAATGTATTGAATTAGGTAGCTAGGCTACAGACGATAACGAGACTGTTGTGTTGAGAGAAACGTATCTTTATGGTGTCTATCTGTCGGCCTTAAGCAGGTCTATATCATAGTGTTATCCCGTGTGTGTATTTAGGCTGTGGGTTTGTGATATGGATCATTCCACCGCCTCTCCTCGGGAGGCGGCCGTATAGTGGCGTCGCATCCTCTCTCTCTCTCTCTATTCGCCAGTGTGGATCATTCTCCCCGGGTGGTTTGTCGGTATAGTGACCGGATAGTTCTACTACAGAGGATATATACACATGTGCGATCTACAGTGCCTTGGAAAAGGATTTGTCCCCTTTCTGATTTTCTCTATTTGTGAATATTTTTTAAACTGAACGTTATCAGGTGTTCAACCAAAACCTAATATTAGATAAAGGGGAACCTGCGTTTACGAATAACAAATAAATGTTATATGCATTTTGTTTAATTAATAAATTAAATAAGTCTGCACTTTTGGTCCACACAGGTACTCCTCTCCTCCCCCCTCTCCTCTCCTCCCCCTCTCTCTCTCCTCTCCTCTCCTCTCCTCTCCTCTCCTCTTCCCTCCTCTCCTCTCCTCTCTCCCCCTCCTCTCCTCCCCCCTCTCCTCCCTCTCCTCTCCTCTCCCCCCTCCTCTCCTCTCCCTCTCCCCCTCCTCCCTCTCCTCTCCTCTCCTCTCCTCTCCTCTCCTCTCCTCTCCTCTCCTCTCCCTCCTCTCCTCTCCTCTCCTCTCCTCTCCCCCTCTCCCTCTCCTCTCCCTCCCTCTCCCCCCCTCCTCTCCCTCTCCTCCTCCTCTCCTGCCTCTCCTCTCCTCTCCCCCTCTCCTCCCTCTCCTCTCCCCCTCCCCTCTCCTCCCCTCTCCTCCTCAGGTATTCTCCCTGGTGGTGTTTGCCTCTATAGTGAACGAGGGCTATGTGAACCTGGGTAGTGAATGTCTCTCTCCTCTCCTCCTCTCCTCTCCTCTCTCTCCTCTCCCTCTCCTCTCCTCTCCTCTCCTCTCCTCTCCTCTCCTCCTCCTCAGGTATTCTCCCTGGTGGTGTTTGCCTCTATAGTGAACTGGTGGGGCTATGTGAACCTGGGTAGTGAATGTCTCTTCTCCCCCCTCTCCTCTCCTCTCTCCTCTCCTCTCCTCCTCCTCTCCCTGGTGGTGTTTGCCTCTATAGTGAACCTCTGAACCTGGGTAGTGAATGTCTCTTCTCCCCTCTCCTCTCCTCTCCTCCTCTCCTCTCCTCCTCAGGTATTCTCCCTGGTGGTGTTTGCCTCTATAGTGAACGAGGGCTATGTGAACCTGGGTAGTGAATGTCTCTTCTCTCCCTCCTCTCCTCTCTCCTCTCCTCTCCTCTCCTCTCCTCTCCTCTCCTCTCCTCCTCAGGTATTCTCCCTGGTGGTGTTTGCCTCTATAGTGAACGAGGGCTATGTGAACCTGGGTAGTGAATGTCTCTTCTCCCTCCTCTCCTCTCCTCTCCTCTCCTCTCCTCTCCTCTCCTCTCCTCTCCGGTGGTGTTTGCCTCTATAGTGAACGAGGGCTGAACCTCTCTCTCCTCTCCTCTCCTCCTCTCCTCTCCCTCCTCCTCAGGTATTCTCCCTGGTGGTGTTTGCCTCTATAGTGAACGAGGGCTATGTGAACCTGGGTAGTGAATGTCTCTTCTCCCCCCTCTCCTCTCCTCTCTCTCTCCTCTCTCTCTCCTCTCCTCTCCTCTCCTCTCTCCTCTCCTCTCCTCTCCTCCTCAGGTATTCTCCCTGGTGGTGTTTGCCTCTATAGTGAACGAGGGCTATGTGAACCTGGGTAGTGAATGTCTCTCTCCCCCCTCTCCTCTCCTCTCCTCTCCTCTCCTCTCCTCTCCTCTCCTCCTCAGGTATTCTCCCTGGTGGTGTTTGCCTCTATAGTGAACGAGGGCTATGTGAACCTGGGTAGTGAATGTCTCTCTCCCCTCCTCTCCTCTCCTCTCCTCTCCTCTCCTCTCCTCCTCAGGTATTCTCCCTGGTGGTGTTTGCCTCTATGGTGTTTGCCTCTATAGTGAACGAGGGCTATGTGAACCTGGGTAGTGAATGTCTCTTCTCCCTCCTCTCCTCTCCTCTCCTCTCCTCCTCCTCTCCTCTCCTCTCCTCTCCTCTCCTCTCCTCCTCAGGTATTCTCCCTGGTGGTGTTTGCCTCTATAGTGAACGAGGGCTATGTGAACCTGGGTAGTGAATGTCTCTTCTCCCCCCCTCTCCTCTCCCTCTCCAGGTATTCTCCCTGGTGGTGTTTGCCTCTATAGTGAACGAGGGCTGAACCTCTCCTCTCCTCTCCTCTCTCCTCTCCTCTCCTCCTCAGGTATTCTCCCTGGTGGTGTTTGCCTCTATAGTGAACGAGGGCTATGTGAACCTGGGTAGTGAATGTCTCTTCTCCCTCCTCTCCTCTCCTCTCCCTCCTCTCCTCTCCTCTCCTCTCCTCCTCAGGTATTCTCCCTGGTGGTGTTTGCCTCTATAGTGAACGAGGGCTATGTGAACCTGGGTAGTGAATGTCTCTTCTCCCCCTCTCCTCTCCTCTCCTCTCCTCTCCTCTCCTCTCCTCTCCTCTCCTCTCCTCCTCAGGTATTCTCCCTGGTGGTGTTTGCCTCTATAGTGAACGAGGGCTATGTGAACCTGGGCAGTGAACGTCTCCACTGTGTGTTCAATAAGAACCCTGATGCGTGTAACTACGGACTGTTCTGTGGTCTGGTGGGCTTGTTGCTGTGCTCCTTCTTCTTCCTGTTGGATGTGAAGTTTCAACAGATCAGCTCTATTAAGGACAGGAAGAAGGCTGTGATGCTGGAGGTCGGGGTTTCAGGTAGGCTGAAACACACAGACGGACACTCTTTAGTTCAATGTGTATGCTGTGATTGGTTGGCTGTCCTCTGACTGTGTGCTGTGATTGGTTGGCTGTCCTCTGACTGTGTGCTGTGATTGGTTGGCTGTCCTCTGACTGTGTGCTGTGATTGGTTGGCTGTCCTCTGACTGTGTGCTGTGATTGGTTGGCTGTCCTCTGACTGTGTGCTGTGATTGGTTGGCTGTCCTCTGACTGTGTGCTGTGATTGGTGGTTTTCAGGTTTCTGGACGTTCCTGTGGTTTGTGAGTTTCTGTTTCCTGGCCAATCAGTGGTCTAGGACCGCCCCTGAGGACCTGCCACTCAACCAGGGGGCTGACGCAGCCAGGGCCTCTATCGCCTTCTCATTCTTCTCCATCCTCACCTGGGTACACACACACACACACACACACCTGGATACATACACACCCCCTATAGCTGCTCCAGGGGCACTGCACTGTGGCATTGTACTTCTCATTCTTCTCCTCTTCATTCTTCTCCTCCTCCTCTTCATTCTTCCCTCCTCCTCTTCATTATTCTCCTTCTCCTCCTCTTCCTTCTCCTCCTCTTCCTTCTTCTCCTCCTCCTCTTCATTCTTCTCCTCCTCCTCTTCATTCTCTTCTCCTCCTCTTCCTTCTTCTCCTCCTCCTTCTCCTCCTCCTCCTCCTTCTCCTTCTCCTCCTCTTCCTTCTCCTCTTCATTCTTCCCCTTCTCCTCTTCATTCTTCTCCTCCTCCTCTTCCTTCTCCTCCTCCTCCTCTTCCTTCTCCTCATCTTCCTCTTCATTCTTCTCCTCTTCATTCTTCCCCTCCTCCTCTTCCTTCTCCTCATTATTCTCCTCCTCATTGTTCTTCTTCTCCCTCCAGGCTGGTCTGACAGTGCGTGCAGTCCAGAAATATCTCCTGGGAACAGACATGACCCTCTTCACCACCGACCATCTGGACGGAGTCGCCCCGGTAACACCATACCCCCCCACCACCACCGGGGGCGCCATCGAGCCCAGCGACAACTACCAGAGCCCCCCGTTCACAGAAGGGCTGGAAGCCCCTGCCCCCACATACCAGGTCCCCATATACTAGTCCCTCCCTGTCCTCCATATACTAGTCCCTCCCTGTCCCCCTAGTCCCTCCCTGTCCTCATATACTAGTCCCTCCCTGTCCCCCTAGTCCCTCCGTGTCCTCAACTCCCTGTCCCCATATACTAGTCCCTCCCTGTCCCACATACTAGTCCCTCCCTGTCCCCATATACTAGTCCCTCCCTGTCCTCATATACTAGTCCCTCCCTGTCCTCATATACTAGTCCCTCCCTGTCCCCCTAGTCCCTCCGTGTCCTCAACTCCCTGTCCCCCTAGTCCCTCCCTGTCCCCATATACTTGTCCCTTCCTGTCCCCACATACCAGGTCCCCATATACTAGTCCCTCCCTGTCCTCATATACTAGTCCCTCCCTGTCCCCCTAGTCCCTCCGTGTCCTCATATACTAGTCCCTCCCTGTCCCCATATACTAGTCCCTCCCTGTCCCCTAGTCCCTCCGTGTCCTCATATACTAGTCCCTCCCTGTCCCCCTAGTCCCTCCCTGTCCTCATATACTAGTCCCTCCCTGTCCTCATATACTAGTCCCTCCCTGTCCCCATATACTAGTCCCTCCGTGTCCTCAACTCCCTGTCCCCCTAGTCCCTCCCTGTCCCCATATACTTGTCCCTCCCTGTCCCCACATACTAGTCCCTCCCTGTCCCACATACTAGTCCCTCCCTGTCCCACATACTAGTCCCTCCCTGTCCTCATATACTAGTCCCTCCCTGTCCTCATATACTAGTCCCTCCCTGTCCCCATATACTAGTCCCTCCGTGTCCTCAACTCCCTGTCCCCCTAGTCCCTCCCTGTCCCCATATACTTGTCCCTTCCTGTCCCCACATACTAGTCCCTCCCTGTCCCACATACTAGTCCCTCCCTGTCCCACATACTAGTCCCTCCCTGTCCTCATATACTAGTCCCTCCCTGTCCTCATATACTAGTCCCTCCGTGTCCTCAACTCCCTGTCCCCCTAGTCCCTCCCTGTCCCCATATACTTGTCCCTCCCTGTCCCCACATACTAGTCCCTCCCTGTCCCACATACTAGTCCCTCCCTGTCCTCATATACTAGTCCCTCCCTGTCCTCATATACTAGTCCCTCCCTGTCCCCATATACTAGTCCCTCCGTGTCCTCAACTCCCTGTCCCCCTAGTCCCTCCCTGTCCCCATATACTTGTCCCTCCCTGTCCCCACATATCAGGTCCCCATATACTAGTCCCTCCCTGTCCCTGCTGGAAGTGCTGAAGGGGACCTAGTTACATGTACAGTCCCTCCCTGTCCCCATATACTAGTCCCTCCCTGTCCCTGCTGGAAGTGCTGAAGGGGACCTAGTTACATGTACAGTCCCTCCATGGTAATGTTTTTAACAGGATATTCTGTTCTTGGGTTCGGTGTTATCTGCATGTTCTGTAAGACTGACTAAGTGCCAAACTGTCTTGTGTGTCTGACAGTGACTGTAGATAGTAACTTTCACCACTATGATGTTATAACGTGACCAAGTGTAATATCTCCCTCCACCCAGTAGCCACTCTGCCGACCAGTCATACACTATTCCCTATGTATTAATGATGGCCATCGGAGCCTTTACCACCAGTGCACTTTGTCAGGTAATAGTGGTTTCAGATGCGCCCTAAACTAATGTGTGCAAACATCACGGAAGATTCTGGCTTGTTTATGTTTACATTCTAGAAGTGGTTTGTTCACATTTAGAAGCGGTTTGTTTACGTTCTAGAAGTGGTTTGTTTACATTTAGAAGCTGTTTATGTTCTAGAAGCGGTTTGTTTACGTTCTAGAATCTTTTTATGTTTCTTTTCTAGAAGCTGTTTGTCATTCTGCAAGCTGCCAAACTGCCCTGCTAGTTGTCTTCCTTCACAGGGCATCAGTCAGTCAGCTACTCAGAGATAAACTAGACATACCATGATGGCTCTTTATTACTGTATATACCCTGGGTCTCTCTAAATCTGCTCTGTGAAATACAACCGTGCCCATTGTTACCATGGTGACAACACACCTACACCCACACACACTCACTAGTGAACCTCACTGCCCAGTGTGTGTGTGTGTGTGTGTGTGTGTGTGTGTGTGTGGTATTTGTTGTTTCAGGTCTGAAGAAAAAGACAAGTAAAGTGTTCTTCTTCTGTTGGTGGTGTTCCGGAACAGAGGTGTTCCGGAACAGAGGTGTTCCGGAACAGAGGTGTTCCGGAACAGTCTGTTTCACCATCTTGTACAGTGTCTCTAGGTGAAGCCTAGACATTACATGTCACTGTCTGTATTGACAGTCATATTACATATTATATTACAATTCAAGAGGTTGTGTGTTTGTTGATATAACAGTCAACAGATGAATATAATGCTGAATATAACTGACCTCCAGAAAGCCTTGTCTGTGGTGCCATCTGGTCCTTGTAACACTAGCGGTGTAACAGCGCCCTCTAGCTGCCGAGGGACTCAAGCTTTTAATTAAAGGCCCAATGCTGCAGCTCTTTTTTTTATCTGAATATCAAATCATTTCTGACGAATTAGTACATTTCTGTGATTCCTTTTGACCATTTTAATTGAAAACAAACAAAAAATAGCTTCTTAGCAAAGAGTAATATCTCAAGCAAGAATTTTGCTTGGACTGTCAGAGTGGTGAGGGGGAAACTAGCTGTTATTGGCAGAGAGATTTCGAACTCTCTGATTGGTTAACTAATTAACCGCCGGGTGACGTCACCAGGCAGGCCAAAACTCCATCCCACCAAAACAGACTGAAATTTCAGACAGCTCTTCAACTAAAACGGCGTTATGAATTTCACAGTATTATTCCAACATCATAGCGTGGAAATATATCAAACACAGGAAAGTTTTTGACTGCCTTGGGCCTTTAAAATACGTTTAACAGTGATGAATGTAATATTGTGTGGGCAAAATGTTCTGTTGAATTCTGTGTAATTGTGGATTTTCATTTAAAAGAGCCGTTTGTTTTGATTTTAAAATTCATTTGATCTGAATTGATATGGAAAAACGTTGATTTACCCCTTAAAAAACCCCGAAAGGTTGAATAAATGGACTTACACATAGGACCTACAGTATAATGAACAGAGTTCTATGTTCAGATAAAGAGGATTTTCAGTATGTAGATCAGGGCAACTCAAGGATGGCCAATATACAGCACCAGTCAAAAGGTTGGACACACCCACTCATTCCAGGGTTTTTATTTATTTGTAGAATAATAGTGAAGACATCAAAACGATTAAATAATCCCTATTAAATGTAGAATGTCCTCTGGGTCTAATAGACCTATTAAGGATTAATCGTATAACTTTTTAAAATGTATTCCCTTTTAAACGTGGCATAAACACAACCAGTCTGTTGTTTTCAGCTGATTGTCACACAATCACTTCCCTAAAAGGTGCTCCTGTTGGCTTGCGGCGCATGTTTGTCCACTGTGCGCCGGTCGTTTGATGAATGGAAAGAGATCTGCTACAAAATAAACCAGAAGTGTAATGACGTTCAGTGATTGTCAATGGCAACCATTCGGCTTGTAGTCTGAATTGATGCGTCCGCTGCTGTGAGAGCGCGTCGCAGTCTGTCTCTCTGCCTTGGTAGAAATGTTGGCGAACGCAATTTGGAGGGAATTACTGCCCGTTTTAATGTCAATTCGCTCATTTTCATGCAGCTGACATGCGGTAATGTTATTTTTGCCTGGGCTCAATGCACCGCATCCTCCTGTCGGGATTCCGCATCAGCGGGGGAAGGTGGCCGAGTATGTATATACATACATGTTTGACAGAACATGAGACATCCCGAAAATCAGAGAACCGTTTGGGCTTCTCCGTTTAGCTCTACGGAACCCCACAAGTGTCATAGGACTCCTCTGAAGGTAACCAGGTACCGGTACAAAAACAATCAATAAATGGAAGTATGGAGGTAGTTTTGTTAAATATGTCCAAAAAACTACAATATTTCCTGATCTTATAACTCCTAGATATACAGAACCAATCAAACGTTTGGACACACCCACTCATTCAATTATGTTTTATTTTTTAAAACTGTTTTCTACATTGTAGAATAATAGTGAAGATGTCAACTATGAAACAACACATGGAATCATGTAGTTACCAAGAAAGTGTTGAACAAATCAAAATATATTTTACATTTGAGATTCTTCAAAGTAGCCACCCTTTGCCTTGATGACAGCTTTGCACACGTTTGGCATTCTCTCAACCAGCTTCACCTGGAATGCCCACATGTTCCCACATATGCTGAGCACTTGTTGGCTGCTTTTCCTTCACTCTGCGGTCCAACTCATCCCAAACCATCTCAATTGGGATGAGGTCAGGTGATTGCGGAGGCCAGGTCATCTGATGCAGCACTTCATCACTCTCCTTCATCAAATTGCCCTTACCCAGCCTGGAGGTGTGTTGGGTCATTGTCCTGTTGAAGAAAAGACAGTCCCACTAAGCCCAAACCAGATGGGATGGCGTATCGCTGCAGAATGCTGTGGTAGCCATGCTGGTTAAGTGTTAAATAAATCAGTGTCACCAGCATTTCAGTTGAATACATTCAGTGGGACAACTGACTAGGTATCCCCCTTTCCCAAAGCACCCCTACACCATCACACCACCTCCTCCTTCATGCTTCGCGGTGGGAACCACACATGCAGAGATCATCCTTTCAACTACTCTGCGTTTCACAAAGACACGGTTGGAACCAAAGATCTCAAATTTGGACTCACCAGATCAAAAGGACAGATTTCCACCGGTCTAATGTCCATTGATCGTGTTTCTTGGCCCAAGCAAGTCTCTTCTTCTTATTGGTGTCATTTAGTAGTGGGTTATTTGCAGCAATTCGACCATGAAGGCTTGATTCACACAGTCTCCTCTGAACAGTTGATGTTGAGATGTGTCTGTTACTTGAATTCTGTGAAGCATTTATTTGGGCTGCAATTTCTGAAGCTGGTAACTCTAATGAACTTATCCTCAGCAACAGAGGGAACTCTGGGTCTTCTGTTGTATTGACTGACCTTTATGTCTTCTGTCTTCTGCAATCTGAGGTGAGGTTACCTGTAAGCTCTTTGCTTCTTGCCATAATGTGGACTTGGGTCTTTTACCAGATAGGACCAACTTCTGTATTCCACCCCTACCTTGTCACAACACAACTAATTGGCTCAAACGCATTAAGAAGGAAATAAACTTCACAAATGAACTTTTAACAAGGCACACCTGTTAATTGAAAAAGCATTCCAGGTGACTACCTCACGAAGCTGGTTGAGAGAATGCCAAGAGTGTGCAAAGCTGCCATCAAGGCAATATATATTTTGATTTATTCAACACTTTTTTGGTTACTACATGATTCCATATGTGTTATTTCATCATTTTGACATCTTCACTATTATTCTACAATGTAGAAAATAGTAAAAAAATAAAGAAAAGCCCTGGAATGAGGAGGTGTGTCCAAACCTTTGACCGGTACTGTAGGACAGACACTTCAAAAACCTTGTTTTGTATCATTTTTTGTTTTGCCATTGCTGAATGTGTTATTCGATGTGTTTCTATAGGTCATTAGTAGTAATAATAAATATGAAAAGGCTCCATACGGAACACAGTTACTTACTCTACACATCACAGCAGCGTGTCTGTTCTATATCCTATAGTTCTATGTTGTGTTGATGTTCTCAGTACTCTAGTCTGAGTGATAGAGGGGTCTGGAGACAGGGAGGAGGGGTCTGGAGACAGGGAGGAGGGGTCTGGAGACAGGGAGGAGGGGTCTGGAGACAGGGAGGAGGGGTCTGGAGACAGGGAGGAGGGGTCTGGAGACAGGGAGGAGGGTCTGGAGACAGGGGAGGGGTCTGGAGACAGGGAAGAGGGGTCTGGAGACAGGGGGGAGGGGAGGGGTCTGGAGACAGGGGAGGGGTCTGGAGACAGGGGAGGGGAGGGGTCTGGAGACAGAGAGGAGGGAGGAGGGGTCTGGAGACAGGGAAGAGGGGAGACAGGGAGGAGGGGTCAGGGAGGAGGGGTCAGGAGACAGGGAGGAGACAGGGAGGAGGGGTCTGGAGACAGGGGGAGGAGGGGTCTGGAGACAGGGAGGGGAGACAGGGAGGAGGGTCTGGAGACAGGGAGGAGGGGTCTGGAGGGAGGAGGGGTCTGGAGACAGGGAGGAGGGGTCAGGGAGGAGTGGGAGACAGGGAGGAGGGTCTGGAGACAGGGAGGAGGGGTCTGGAGACAGGGAGGAGGGGTCTGGAGACAGGGAGGAGGGTCTGGAGACAGGGAGGAGTGGTCTGGAGACAGGGAGGAGTGGTCTGGAGACAGGGAGGAGGGTCTGGAGACAGGGAGGAGACAGGGAGGGGGTCTGGAGACAGGGAGGAGACAGGAGGAGGGGTCTGGAGACAGGGAGGAGGGGTCTGGAGACAGGGAGGAGGGGTCTGGAGACAGGGAGGAGGGGTCTGGAGACAGGGAGGAGTGGTCTGGAGACAGGGAGGGAGGAGGGGTCTGGAGACAGAGAGGAGGGGTCAGGGAGGACAGACAGGGAGGAGGGGTCTGGAGACAGGGAGGAGGGGTCTGGAGACAGGGAGGAGGGGTCAGGAGACAGGGAGGAGGGGTCTGGAGACAGGGAGGAGGGGTCTGGAGACAGGGAGGAGGGGTCTGGAGACAGGGAGGAGGGGTCTGGAGACAGGGAGAGGGGTCTGGAGACAGGGAGGAGGGGTCTGGAGACAGGGAGGAGGGGTCAGGAGACAGGGAGGAGGGGTCAGGAGACAGGGAGGAGACAGGGAGGAGGGGTCTGGAGACAGGGAGGAGGGGTCTGGAGACAGGGAGGAGGGGTCTGGAGACAGGGAGGAGGGGTCTGGAGACAGGGGGAGACAGGGAGGAGGGTCAGGAGACAGGGAGGAGGGGTCAGGAGACAGGGAGGAGGGGTCAGGAGACAGGGAGGAGGGGTCAGAGACAGGGGAGAGACAGGGGTCAGGAGACAGGGAGGAGGGAGGAGGGGTCTGGAGACAGGGAGGAGGGGTCTGGAGACAGGGAGGAGGGGTCAGGGAGGAGTGGTCTGGAGACAGGGAGGAGGGGTCAGGAGACAGGGAGGAGGGTCAGGAGACAGGGAGGAGGGGTCAGAGGGGGAGACAGGGAGGAGGGGTCAGAGACAGAGGAGGGGTCAAGAGACAGGGAGGAGGGTCTGGAGACAGGGGGAGGGAGGGGTCAGGGGTCTGGAGACAGGGAGGAGGGGTCTGGAGACAGGAGACAGGGAGGAGGGGTCAGGAGACAGGGAGGAGGGTCTCAGGAGAGGGGTCAGGAGAGGAGGGGTCAGGGAGGAGGGGTCTGGAGACAGGGAGGAGGGGTCTGGAGACAGGGAGGAGGAGACAGGGAGGAGGGGTCTGGAGACAGGGAGGAGGGGTCTGGAGACAGGGAGGAGGGGTCTGGAGACAGGGAGGAGGGGTCAGGAGACAGGGAGGAGGGGTCTGGAGACAGGGAGGAGGGGTCTGGAGACAGGGAGGAGGGGTCTGGAGACAGGGAGGAGGGTCTGGAGACAGGGAGGAGGGGTCTGGAGACAGGGAGGAGGGGTCTGGAGACAGGGAGGAGGGGTCAGGAGACAGGGAGGAGGGGTCAGGGAGGAGGGGTCAGGAGACAGGGAGGAGGGGTCAGGAGACAGGGAGGAGGGGTCAGGAGACAGGGAGGAGGGGTCAGGAGACAGGGAGGAGGGGTCTGGAGACAGGGAGGAGGGGTCTGGAGACAGGGAGGAGGGGTCTGGAGACAGGGAGGAGGGGTCAGGAGACAGGGAGGAGGGGTCAGGAGACAGGGAGGAGGGGTCAGGAGACAGGGAGGAGGGGTCAGGAGACAGGGAGGAGGGGTCAGGAGACAGGGAGGAGGGGTCTGGAGACAGGGAGGAGGGGTCTGGAGACAGGGGTCTGGAGACAGGGAGGAGGGTCTGGAGACAGGGAGGAGGGGTCTGGAGACAGGGAGGAGGGGTCAGGAGACAGAGAGACAGGGAGGAGGGTCAGGAGACAGAGGAGGGGTCAGAGACAGGGAGGAGGGGTCAGGAGAGGGAGGAGGGGTCAGGAGACAGAGGAGGGGTCTGGAGACAGGGGAGGGGTCAGGAGACAGAGGGAGGAGGGGTCAAGAGACAGGGAGGAGGGGTCAAGAGACAGGGAGGAGGGTCAGGAGACAGAGGAGGGGTCAGGAGACAGAGGAGGGGTCTGGAGACAGGGAGGAGGGGTCAAGAGACAGGGAGGAGGGGTCAGGAGACAGAGAGGAGGGGTCAGGAGACAGGGAGGAGGGGTCTGGAGACAGGGAGGAGGGGTCAGGAGACAGGGAGGAGGGGTCAGGAGACAGAGAGGAGGGGTCTGGAGACAGGGAGGAGGGGTCTGGTCTGTAGAATAAGGAATCATTTCAGATCAACTCATTTCTGTCCTGTTGATCCTCCTAAACACTCTGCCTGTGTGTGTGTGTCCACTCCAGTACTGTTGGTAGTAAAGTATCTCAGTGTGTATTATAGAAGTGGTCGTAAAGCCGTCTGTCGTGCTTCAGTATTATAATAACTGTTGGAAATGGACCAATCACATGTGATCTGACCCTGGTTGTTGTTTTTAAAGGTGTAGCACCTCAATGTGCCCATTACGTACAGAGGTCCTTCCATTGTTCTCCTCTCTGAATGTCTGACTGCTGTCAGATCACCTCACTGAAATAAAACAGAACATTTTTCATGACTGGTCTCTGTTGTGTTACGTCTATAAAGGTCCCCCCTTCTGTTGTGTTACGTCCATTAAGGTCCCCCCTTCTGTTGTGTTACATCCATAAAGGTCCCCCCCTTCTGTTGTGTTACATCCATAAAGGTCCCCCCTTCTGTTGTGTTACGTCCATAAAGGTCCCCCCTTCTGTTGTGTTACGTCCATAAAGGTCCCCCTTCTGTTGTGTTACGTCCATAAAGGTCCCCCCTTCTGTTGTGTTACGTCCATAAAGGTCCCCCTTCTGTTGTGTTACGTCCATAAAGGTCCCCCTTTTGTTGTGTTACGTCCATAAAGGTCCCCCTTCTGTTGTGTTACGTCCATAAAGGTCCCCCCTTCTGTTGTGTTACGTCCATAAAGGTCCCCCCTTCTGTTGTGTTACGTCCATTAAGGTCCCCCCTTCTTTTGTGTTATGTCCATAAAGGTCCCCCTTCTGTTGTGTTACGTCCATAAAGGTCCCCCTTCTGTTGTGTTACGTCCATAAAGGTCCCCCTTCTGTTGTGTTACGTCCATAAAGGTCCCCCTTCTGTTGTGTTACGTCCATAAAGGTCCCCCCTTCTGTTGTGTTACGTCCATAAAGGTCCCCCCTTCTGTTGTGTTACGTCCATAAAGGTCCCCCCTTCTGTTGTGTTACATCCATAAAGGTCCCCCCTTCTGTTGTGTTACATCCATAAAGGTCCCCCTTCTGTTGTGTTACGTCCATAAAGGTCCCCCCTTCTGTTGTGTTACGTCCATAAAGGTCCCCCTTCTGTTGTGACTTAAATGTCCATGTAAATGTAAAGGTCCCCCCCTTCTGTTGTGTTACGTCCATAAAGGTCCCCCCTTCTGTTGTGTTACATCCATAAAGGTCCCCCTTCTGTTGTGTTACGTCCATAAAGGTCCCCCTTCTGTTGTGTTACGTCCATAAAGGTCCCCCCTTCTGTTGTGTTACTTCCATAAAGGTCCCCCTTCTGTTGTGTTACGTCCATAAAGGTCCCCCTTCTGTTGTGTTACATCCATAAAGGTCCCCCTTCTGTTGTGTTACGTCCATAAAGGTCCCCCCTTCTGTTGTGTTACATCCATAAAGGTCCCCCTTCTGTTGTGTTACGTCCATAAAGGTCCCCCCTTCTGTTGTGTTACGTCCATAAAGGTCCCCCCTTCTGTTGTGTTACGTCCATAAAGGTCCCCCCTTCTGTTGTGTTACATCCATAAAGGTCCCCCTTCTGTTGTGTTACGTCCATAAAGGTCCCCCTTCTGTTGTGTTACGTCCATAAAGGTCCCCCCTTCTGTTGTGTTACGTCCATAAAGGTCCCCCCTTCTGTTGTGTTACATCCATAAAGGTCCCCCTTCTGTTGTGTTACGTCCATAAAGGTCCCCCTTCTGTTGTGTTACGTCCATAAAGGTCCCCCCTTCTGTTGTGTTACGTCCATAAAGGTCCCCCCTTCTGTTGTGTTACGTCCATAAAGGTCCCCCTTCTGTTGTGTTACGTCCATAAAGGTCCCCCCTTCTGTTGTGTTACATCCATAAAGGTCCCCCCTTCTGTTGTGTTACATCCATAAAGGTCCCCCTTCTGTTGTGTTACATCCATAAAGGTCCCCCTTCTGTTGTGTTACGTCCATAAAGGTCCCCCCTTCTGTTGTGTTACATCCATAAAGGTCCCCCTTCTGTTGTGTTACATCCATAAGGTCCCCCCTTCTGTTGTGTTACGTCCATAAAGGTCCCCCCTTCTGTTGTGTTACGTCCATAAAGGTCCCCCCTTCTGTTGTGTTACGTCCATAAAGGTCCCCCCTTCTGTTGTGTTACATCCATCAAGGTCCCCCTTCTGTTGTGTTACGTCCATTAAAAAAATGTACGTGAATATTCAGACCCTTTGTTTTGAGACTCAAAATTGAGGTCAGGTGCTTCCTGTTTCCATTGATCATCCTTGAGATGTTTCTACAACTTTATTGGAGTCCACCTGTGATAAATTCAATTGATTGGACATGATTTGGAAAGGCACACACCTGTCTATATAAAGTCCCACAGTGTATGTCAGAGAAAAAAACCAAGCCATGAGGTTGAAGGAATTGACCGTAGAGCTCCGAGACAGGATAGTCTTGAGGTACAGATCTGGGGAAGGGAACCAAAACATTTCTGCAGTATTGAAGGTCCCCAAGAACACAGTGGCCTCCATCATTCTGAAATGGAAGAAGTTTGGAACCAAGACTCTTCCTGGAACTGGCCGCCCGGCCAACTGAGCAATCGGGGGAGAAGGACCTTGGTCAAAGAGGTGACCAAGAACCCGATGGTCACTCTGACAGAGCTCCAGAGTTCGTCTGTGGAGATGGGAGAACCTTCCAGAAGGACAACCATCTCTGCAGCACTCCACCAATCAGGCCTTTATGGTAGACTGGCCAGACAGAAGCCATTCCACTAGGGTAGGGGACAACAGTATGGTGGGGACAGACTAGGACCTCCTCTAACACTAGGGTAGGGGACAGACTAGGACCTCCTCTAACACTAGGGTAGGGGACAGACTAGGACCTCCTCTAACACTAGGGTAGGGGACAGACTAGGACCTCTTCTAACACTAGGGTAGGGGACAGACTAGGACCTCCTCTAACACTAGGGTAGGGGACAGACTAGGACCTCCTCTAACACTAGGGTAGGGGACAGTATGGTGGGGACAGACTAGGACCTCCTCTAACACTAGGGAAGGGGACAGACTAGGACCTCCTCTAACACTAGGGTAGGGCACAGACTAGGACCTCCTCTAACACTAGGGTAGGGGACAGACTAGGACCTCCTCTAACACTAGGGTAGGGGACAGACTAGGACCTCCTCTAACACTAGGGTAGGGGACAGACTAGGACCTCCTCTAACACTAGGGTAGGGCACAGACTAGGACCTCCTCTAACACTAGGGTAGGGGACAGACTAGGACCTCCTCTAACACTAGGGTAGGGGACAGACTAGGACCTCCTCTAACACTAGGGTAGGGGACAGACTAGGACCTCCTCTAACACTAGGGTAGGGGACAGACTAGGACCTCCTCTAACACTAGGGTAGGGGACAGACTAGGACCTCCTCTAACACTAGGGTAGGGGACAGACTAGGACCTCCTCTAACACTAGGGTAGGGGACAGACTAGGACCTCCTCTAACACTAGGGTAGGGGACAGGGTAGGACCTCCTCTAACACTAGGGTAGGGGTTGGGTAGGACCTCCTCTAACACTAGGGTAGGGGACAGACTAGGACCTCCTCTAACACTAGGGTAGGGGACAGGGTAGGACCTCCTCTAACACTAGGGTAGGGGACAGGGTAGGACCTCCTCTAACACTAGGGTAAGGGACAGGGTAGGACCTCCTCTAACACTAGGGTAGGGGACAGGGTAGGACCTCCTCTAACACTAGGGTAGGACTAGGGTAGGGGACAGACTAGGACCTCCTCTAACACTAGGGTAGGGGACAGACTAGGACCTCCTCTAACACTAGGGTATGGGACAGACTAGGACCTCCTCTAACACTAGGGTAGGGGACAGACTAGGACCTCCTCTAACACTAGGGTAGGGGACAGACTAGGACCTCCTCTAACACTAGGATAGGGGACAGACTAGGACCTCCTCTAACACTAGGGTAGGGGACAGACTAGGACCTCCTCTAACACTAGGGTAGGGGACAGGGTAGGACCTCCTCTAACACTAGGGTAGGGGACAGGGTAGGACCTCCTCTAACACTAGGGTAGGGGACAGGGTAGGACCTCCTCTAACACTAGGGTAGGGGACAGGGTAGGACCTCCTCTAACACTAGGGTAGGGACAGGGTAGGACCTCCTCTAACACTAGGGTAGGGGACAGGGTAGGGGACAGGGTAGGGGACAGGGTAGGGGACAGGGTAGGGGACAGGGTAGGACCTCCTCTAACACTAGGGGACAGGGTAGGACCTCCTCTAACACTAGGGTAGGGGACAGGGTAGGGGACAGGGTAGGGGACGGGGTAGGGGACAGGGTAGGGGACAGGGTAGGGGACGGGGTAGGGGACAGGGTAGGGGACGGGGTAGGGGACAGGGTAGGGGACGGGGTAGGGGACAGGGTAGGGGACGGGGGTAGGGGACGGGGTAGGGGACAGGGTAGGGGACAGGGTAGGGGACGGGGTAGGGGACAGGGTAGGGGACAGGGTAGGGGACAGGACAAGGGGACAGGGAGGGGACGGGGTAAAATTGGGGCAGGGGAATATTCTGGTTTTATATGGGGTAGGGGACAGGGAGGGGTTGTGGGTAGGGGACTGGGGTAGGGGCTTAGGGACTGGGTAGGGGACTTACAGACTGGGGTAGGGGACTGGGGTGGGGACAGACTGGTTGTGGGTTTACAGACTGGTTGTGGGTTTACAGACTGGTTGTGGGTTTACAGACTGGTTGTGGGACAGGGTAGGGGGCGGGTAGGGGACTGGTAGGGGACGGGGTAGACGGGGTAGGGGACGGGGTACTGGTTGGGGTAGGGGACAGGATAGGGGACACAGACTGGTTGTGGACCAAAATGGACCAAAGCTGTTTAATCAAAATTGGGGCAAACAGTGGGCTTACAGACTATTGTGGTTTTATAGACTGGTTGTGGGTTTACAGACTGGTTGTGGGTTTACAGACTGGTTGTGGGCTTACAGACTGGTTGTGGGCTTACAGACTGGTTGTGGGTTTACAGACTGGTTGTGGGTTTACAGACTGGTTGTGGGTTTACAGACTGGTTGTGGGTTTACAGACTGGTTGTGGGTTTACAGACTGGTTGTGGGTTTACAGACTGGTTGTGGGTTTACAGACTGGTTGTGGGTTTACAGACTGGTTGTGGGTTTACAGACTGGTTGTGGGTTTACAGACTGGTTGTGGGTTTACAGACTGGTTGTGGGTTTACAGACTGGTTGTGGGTTTACAGACTGGTTGAGAGAGAGAGAGAGACAAGAGAAACAGTCCGACTCCCTCCAGACTATCGTCCCAAACAGTCCGACTCCCTCCAGACTATCGTCCCAAACAGTCCGACTCCCTCCAGACTATCGTCCCAAACAGTCCGACTCCCTCCAGACTACCGTCCCAAACAGTCCGACTCCCTCCAGACTACCGTCCCAAACAGTCCGACTCCCTCCAGACTACCGTCCCAAACAGTCCGACTCCCTCCAGACTACCGTCCCAAACAGTCCGACTCCCTCCAGACTACCGTCCCAAACAGTCCGACTCCCTCCAGACTACCGTCCCAAACAGTCCGACTCCCTCCAGACTACCGTCCCAAACAGTCCGACTCCCTCCAGACTACTGTCTCCTCTCCGAGGGAGTAAACAGGGTCTGACTGTCTCCGACTCCTCCAGACTACCGTCCCAAAGGGTCTGACTCTCCTCCAGAGGGAGTAGTAGAGGGTCTGACTGTCTCCTCCTGAGGGAACAGTAGAGGGTCTGACTGTCTCCTCTCAGGGAGTAGTAGAGGGTCCCAAACAGTCCGACTCCTCTGACAGAGTAGTAGATGGTCTGACTGTCCCTCTCCGAGAGAGTAGTAGAGGGTCTGACTGTCTCCAGGGACTAAGTCCCAAAGTCCGACTCCCTCCAGACTGTCGTCCCAGGGAACAGTAGACTCCCTCCAGACTGTCGTCCCAAACAGTCCGACTGTCCCTCGAGGGAGTAGTAGACGGTCTGACTGTCTCCTCTGAGGGAGTAGTAGACGGTCTGACTGTCTCCCTCTGAGGAGTAGTAGACGGTCTGACTGTCTCCCTGAGGGAGTAGTAGACGGTCTGACTGTCCTCTCTGAGGGAGTAGTAGACGGTCTGACTGTCTCCGAGGGAGTAGTAGACGGTCTGACTGTCTCCTCTCTGAGGGAGTAGTAGACGGTCTGACTGTCTCCGAGGGAGAGTAGACGGTCTGACTGTCTCCGAGGGAGTAGTAGACGGTCTGACTGTCTCCGAGGGAGTAGTAGACGGTCTGACTGTCTCCTCTGAGGAGTAGTAGACGGTCTGACTGTCTCCTCTCTGAGGGAGTAGTAGATGGTCTGACTGTCTCCTCTCTGAGGGAGTAGTAGATGGTCTGACTGTCTCCTCTCTGAGGGAGTAGTAGACGGTCTGACTGTCTCCTCTCTGAGGGAGTAGTAGACGGTCTGACTGTCTCCTCTCCGAGGGAGTAGTAGATGGTCTGACTGTCTCTCTCCGAGGGAGTAGTAGATGGTCTGACTGTCTCTCTCCGAGGGAGTAGTAGATGGTCTGACTGTCTCCTCTCCGAGGGAGTAGTAGATGGTCTGACTGTCTCTCTCCGAGGGAGTAGTAGAGGGTCTGACTGTCTCCTCTCCGAGGGAGTAGTAGATGGTCTGACTGTCTCCGAGGGAGTAGTAGATGGTCTGACTGTCTCCGAGGGAGTAGTAGATGGTCTGACTGTCTCCTCTCCGAGGGAGTAGTAGATGGTCTGACTGTCTCCTCTCCGAGGGAGTAGTAGATGGTCTGACTGTCTCCGAGGGAGTAGTAGAGGGTCTGACTGTCTCCGAGGGAGTAGTAGAAGGTCTGACTGTCTCCGAGGGAGTAGTAGAGGGTCTGACTGTCTCCTCTCCGAGGGAGTAGTAGAGGGTCTGACTGTCTCCGAGGGAGTAGTAGAGGGTCTGACTGTCTCCTCTCCGAGGGAGTAGTAGAGGGTCTGACTGTCTCCTCTCCGAGGGAGTAGTAGATGGTCTGACTGTCTCTCTCCGAGGGAGTAGTAGAGGGTCTGACTGTCTCTCTCCGAGGGAGAAGTAGATGGTCTGACTGTCTCCTCTCCGAGGGAGTAGTAGATGGTCTGACTGTCTCCGAGGAGTAGTAGATGGTCTGACTGTCTCCTCTCCGAGGGAGTAGTAGATGGTCTGACTGTCTCCGAGGGAGTAGTAGATGGTCTGACTGTCTCCGAGGAGTAGTAGATGGTCTGACTGTCTCCGAGGGGAGTAGTAGATGGTCTGACTGTCTCCGAGGGAGTAGTAGAGGGTCTGACTGTCTCGAGGGAGTAGTAGATGGTCTGACTGTCTCCTCTCCGAGGAGTAGTAGAGGGTCTGACTGTCTCCGAGGGAGTAGTAGATGGTCTGACTGTCTCCGAGGGAGTAGTAGATGGTCTGACTGTCTCGAGGGAGTAGTAGATGGTCTGACTGTCTCGAGGAGTAGTAGATGGTCTGACTGTCTCGAGGGAGTAGTAGATGGTCTGACTGTCTCGAGGGAGTAGTAGAGGGTCTGACTGTCTCGAGGAGTAGTAGAGGGTCTGACTGTCTCGAGGGAGTAGTAGAGGGTCTGACTGTCTCCCTCTCCGAGGGAAGTAGATGGTCTGACTGTCTCCGAGGGAGAAAAGTAAAGGGTCTGACTGTCTCCGAGGGAGTACCAGGGTCTCTGTCTTAGGGAGTACAGGGTCTGACTGTCTCCGAGGGAGTAGTAGAGGGTCTGACTGTCTCCAGTAGTAGAGGGTCTGACTGTCTCCGAGGGAGTAGTAGAGGGTCTGACTGTCTCCAGGGAGTAGTAGAGGGTCTGACTGTCTCCTCTCCGAGGGAGTAGTAGATGGTCTGACTGTCTCGAGGGAGTAGTAGATGGTCTGACAGGAGTCCAGATGGTCTGACTGTCTCGAGGGAGTAGTAGAGGGTCTGACTGTCTCCTGGGAGTAGTAGATGGTCTGACTGTCTCGAGGGAAGTAGATGGTCTGACTGTCTCCTCTAGTAGAGGGTCTGACTGTCTCCGAGGGAGTAGTAGAGGGTCTGACTGTCTCCTGGGAGTAGTAGAGGGTCTGACTGTCTCCGAGGGAGTAGTAGATGGTCTGACTGTCTCGAGGGAGTAGTAGATGGTCTGACTGTCTCCGAGGGAGTAGTAGATGGTCTGACTGTCTCCGAGGGAGTAGTAGAGGGTCTGACTGTCTCCGAGGGAGTAGTAGATGGTCTGACTGTCTCTCTCCGAGGGGTAGTAGAGGGTCTGACTGTCTCCTCTCTGAGGAGTAGTAGATGGTCTGACTGTCTCCTCTCTGAGGAGTAGTAGATGGTCTGACTGTCTCCTCTCTGAGGGAGTAGTAGATGGTCTGACTGTCTCCTCTCTGAGGGAGTAGTAGATGGTCTGACTGTCTCTCTCCGAGGGAGTAGTAGATGGTCTGACTGTCTCTCTCCGAGGGAGTAGTAGATGGTCTGACTGTCTCTCTCCGAGGGAGTAGTAGATGGTCTGACTGTCTCCTCTCCGAGGGAGTAGTAGAGGGTCTGACTGTCTCCTCTCCGAGGAGTAGTAGATGGTCTGACTGTCTCCGAGGGAGTAGTAGATGGTCTGACTGTCTCCGAGGGAGTAGTAGAGGGTCTGACTGTCTCTCTCCGAGGGGAGTAGTAGAGGGTCTGACTGTCTCCTCTCCGAGGGGAGTAGTAGATGGTCTGACTGTCTCCGAGGAGTAGTAGATGGTCTGACTGTCTCCGAGGGAGTAGTAGAGGGTCTGACTGTCTCCGAGGGAGTAGTAGAAGGTCTGACTGTCTCCGAGGAGTAGTAGAAGGTCTGACTGTCTCCGAGGGAGTAGTAGAGGGTCTGACTGTCTACCTCTCCGAGGGAGTAGTAGAGGGTCTGACTGTCTCCGAGGTCTAGTAGAGGGTCTGACTGTCTCCTCTCCGAGGGAGTAGTAGAGGGTCTGACTGTCTCTCTCCGAGGAACATTAGAGGGTCTGACTGTCCTCTCCGAGGGAGTAGTAGAGGTCTGACTGTCTCCTCTCCGAGGGAGAAGTAGAGGGTCTGACTGTCTCCTCTCCGAGGAGTAGTAGATGGTCTGACTGTCTCCGAGGGAGTAGTAGATGGTCTGACTGTCTCCGAGGAGTAAGATGGTCTGACTGTCTCCGAGGGAGTAGTAGAGGGTCTTATTATTAGTAGAGGGTCTGACTGTCTCCGAGGGAAAGTAGACGGTCTGACTGTCTCCGAGGATAGTAGACGGTCTGACTGTCTCCGAAAGTAGTAGACAATCTGACTGTCTCCGAGGGAGTAGTAGACGGTCTGACTGTCTCCTCTCTGAGGGAGTAGTAGACGGTCTGACTGTCTCCTCTCTGAGGAGTAGTAGACGGTCTGACTGTCTCCTCTCTGAGGGAGTAGTAGACGGTCTGACTGTCTCCTCTCTGAGGAGTAGTAGACGGTCTGACTGTCTCCTCTCTGAGGAGTAGTCAGACGGTCTGACTGTCTCCTCTCTGAGGGAGTAGTATTGGTCTGACTGTCTCCTCTCTGAGGAGTAGTAGATGGTCTGACTGTCTCCTCTCTGAGGGAGTAGTAGATGGTCTGACTGTCTCTCTCCGAGGGAGTAGTAGATGGTCTGACTGTCTCCTCTCCGAGGGAAGTAGATGGTCTGTTGTCTCTCTCCGAGGGAGTAGTAGAGGGTCTGACTGTCTCTCTCCGAGGAGTAGTAGATGGTCTGACTGTCTCCGAGGGAGTAGTAGATGGTCTGACTGTGAAAAGGGAGTAGTAGAGGGTCTGACTGTCTCCTTCCGAGGGAGTAGTAGAGGGTCTGACTGTCTCCTCTCCGAAAGTAGTAGATGGTCTGACTGTCTCTCTCCGAGGGTAGTAGATGGTCTGACTGTCTCCGAGGGAGTAGTAGAGGGTCTGACTGTCTCCAAAGTAGTAGAAGGTCTGACTGTCTCCGAGGGAGTAGTAGAGGGTCTGACTGTCTCCTCTCCGAGGAGTAGTAGAGGGTCTGACTGTCTCCGAGGGGAGTAAAAGGGTCTGACTGTCTCTCTCCGAGGGGTAGTAGAGGGTCTGACTGTGTTCTCCGAGGGAGTAGTAGAGGGTCTGACTGTCTCTCTCCGAGGGAGTAGTAGAGGGTCTGACTGTCTCTCTCCGAGGGAGAAGTAGAGGGTCTGACTGTCTCCTCTCCGAGGGAGTAGTAGATGGTCTGACTGTCTCCGAGGGAGTAGTAGAGGGTCTGACTGTCTCCTCTCCGAGGAGTAGTAGATGGTCTGACTGTCTCCGAGGAGTAGTAGATGGTCTGACTGTCTCCGGGGAGTAGTAGATGGTCTGACTGTCTCCGAGGGAGTAGTAGAGGGTCTGACTGTCTCGAGGGAGTAGTAGATGGTCTGACTGTCTCTCTCCGAGGAGTAGTAGAGGGTCTGACTGTCTCCGAGGGAGTAGTAGATGGTCTCCTGTCTCGAGGAGTAGTAGATGGTCTGACTGTCTCGAGGGAGTAGTAGATGGTCTGACTGTCTCGAGGGAGTAGTAGATGGTCTGACTGTCTCGAGGGGAGTAGTAGATGGTCTGACTGTCTTCAGGAGCAAAGGGTCTGACTGTCTCGAGGGAGTAGTTCTGACTGTCTCAGGGAGTAGTAGAGGGTCTGACTGTCTCGAGGAGTAGTAGAGGGTCTGACTGTCTCCTCTCCAGGGAGTAGTAGATGGTCTGACTGTCTCGAGGGAGTAGTAGAGGGTCTGACTGTCTCCGAGGGAGTAGTAGATGGTCTGACTGTCTCCGAGGGAGTAGTAGAGGGTCTGACTGTCTCCGAGGGAGTAGTAGAGGGTCTGACTGTCTCCGAGGGAGTAGTAGAGGGTCTGACTGTCTCCGAGGGAGTAGTAGAGGGTCTGACTGTCTCCGAGGGAGTAGTAGAGGGTCTGACTGTCTCCGAGGGAGTAGTAGAGGGTCTGACTGTCTCCTCTCCGAGGGAGTAGTAGATGGTCTGACTGTCTCCTCTCCGAGGGAGTAGTAGATGGTCTGACTGTCTCGAGGGAGTAGTAGATGGTCTGACTGTCTCGAGGGAGTAGTAGATGGTCTGACTGTCTGCGAGGGAGTAGTAGATGGTCTGACTGTCTGCGAGGGAGTAGTAGATGGTCTGACTGTCTCGAGGGAGTAGTAGAGGGTCTGACTGTCTCCGAGGGAGTAGTAGAGGGTCTGACTGTCTCCGAGGAGTAGTAGATGGTCTGACTGTCTCGAGGGAGTAGTAGATGGTCTGACTGTCTCCGAGGGAGTAGTAGATGGTCTGACTGTCTCCGAGGGAGTAGTAGAGGGTCTGACTGTCTCCTTTCCGAGGGAGTAGTAGATGGTCTGACTGTCTCGAGGAGTAGTAGATGGTCTGACTTAATAAACTCTCCTCAGTCATCAAACCTGATAAAACAACCGTCACTCCTTCAACACTTTATCAACATCATGGAAATGTGATCAGAAGAGAGGGGGAGAAAAATCAAATATATAGAACCATTCTTCTTATTAATACACAACATGTGGTACTTGTAGGGCCCTCCAGGTTCGGGTCGCCAGGCTGGGTCCAGGTCCAGCCGGAATCACACCGGGAATCAGGTCAAACATCTGGCAACCAGAATTCAGTTCAACCTCCTGCTGGCCCCAGCCTCGCCATCAAATACACTACCCAACGTCCTCTCTGGCCATGGTCACCATGGAAACAGGCTTCCCTGAATGGCAACAGGCAGGGCTGTGATTGGGCAGTGCGCATGTCTGTCCCAGGCCAGGGCTAGCTGATGATGCGGCTGATGTCCTGCAGGGGCTGGGAAGTCCTCGTTGTCCCCAGGGCAAGGTCTTATGGGAGTTGAAGTCTTTAGGGTCCAGCACCCCAGCAGGTGGGCAACCTGGCAGTCCAGCGCGGCTGCATTAGAGATGGCGCTGGAGGGGGTCTGCCAGGCACTTTCCTGTTCTTCCTGGTCCCGCCCCCTCCCTGTCTTTCCATGGCCCGGTTCTGCGTGGGCTGTCAGCAGCTCCTGCTGTTTCCTCGTAAATCAGGAACACCAGCAGCTCATTGAAGACGCCGCCAAAGTTGTCCCCTAACAGAGTCCTACAGCTCTGGTGGTACAGCAGGAACAGACCCTGTTGGTGTTACAGACTTCACTGTCCCCATGGCAACATGCTGCTGCTGTGTCACGTTTAAATACAACTTTTATAAACAGTTTCATACCAATAATAATAGACTAGAACATAGAGTCTATAGGAACATTAGCCTGTTGGTCCTACTGAGTCTATAGGAACATTAGCCTGTTGGTCTATAGGAACATTAGCCTGTTGGTCTATAGGAACATTAGCCTGTTGGTCTATAGGAACATTAGCCTGTTGGTCCTACTGAGTCTATAGGAACACTAGCCTGTTGGTCTATAGGAACATTAGCCTGTTGGTCCTACTGAGTCTATAGGAACATTAGCCTGCTGGTCCTACTGAGTCTATAGGAACATTAGCCTGTTGGTCCTACTGAGTCTATAGGAACATTAGCCTGTTGGTCCTACTGAGTCTATAGGAACATTAGCCTGCTGGTCTATAGGAACATTAGCCTGTTGGTCCTACTGAGTCTATAGGAACATTAGCCTGTTGGTCCTACTGAGTCTATAGGAACATTAGCCTGTTGGTCTATAGGAACATTAGCCTGTTGGTCTATAGGAACATTAGCCTGCTGGTCCTTGGTCTATAGGAACATTAGCCTGTTGGTCTATAGGAACATTAGCCTGTTGGTCTATAGGAACATTAGCCTGTTGGTCTATAGGAACATTAGCCTGTTGGTCCTACTGAGTCTATAGGAACATTAGCCTGTTGGTCCTACTGAGTCTATAGGAACATTAGCCTGCTGGTCCTACTGAGTCTATAGGAACATTAGCCTGTTGGTCTATAGGAACATTAGCCTGTTGGTCTATAGGAACATTAGCCTGTTGGTCTATAGGAACATTAGCCTGTTGGTCTATAGGAACATTAGCCTGTTGGTCTATAGGAACATTAGCCTGTTGGTCCTACTGAGTCTATAGGAACATTAGCCTGTTGGTCCTACTGAGTCTATAGGAACATTAGCCTGCTGGTCCTACTGAGTCTATAGGAACATTAGCCTGTTGGTCCTACTGAGTCTATAGGAACATTAGCCTGTTGGTCCTACTGGTCTATAGGAACATTAGCCTGTTGGTCTATAGGAACATTAGCCTGCTGGTCCTACTGAGTCTATAGGAACATTAGCCTGTTGGTCTATAGGAACATTAGCCTGTTGGTCTATAGGAACATTAGCCTATTGGTCCTACTGAGTCTATAGGAACATTAGCCTGTACTGGTCTATAGGAACATTAGCCTGTTGGTCTATAGGAACATTAGCCTGTTGGTCTATAGGAACATTAGCCTGTTGGTCTATAGGAACATTAGCCTGTTGGTCCTTGGTCTATAGGAACATTAGCCTGTTGGTCTGAGTCTATAGGAACATTAGCCTGGTTGGTCTATAGGAACATTAGCCTGTTGGTCCTACTGAGTCTATAGGAACATTAGCCTGTTGGTCCTACTGAGTCTATAGGAACATTAGCCTGTTGGTCCTACTGAGTCTATAGGAACATTAGCCTGGTTGAGTCTATAGGAACATTAGCCTGTTGGTCCTACTGAGTCTATAGGAACATTAGCCTGTCCTGGTCTATAGGAACATTAGCCTGTTGGTCTATAGGAACATTAGCCTGCTGGTCTATAGGAACATTAGCCTGTTGGTCCTACTGAGTCTATAGGAACATTAGCCTGTTGGTCCTACTGAGTCTATAGGAACATTAGCCTGTTGGTCTATAGGAACATTAGCCTGTTGGTCTATAGGAACATTAGCCTGTTGGTCCTACTGAGTCTATAGGAACATTAGCCTGCTGGTCTATAGGAACATTAGCCTGTTGGTAGGAACATTACTGTTGGTCTATAGGAACATTAGGCTGTTGGTCTTGCTGAGTCTATAGGAACATTAGCCTGTTGGTCTATAGGACCATTAGCCTGGTCTATAGGAACATTAGCCTGTTGGTAGGACCATTAGCCTGTTGGTCTATAGGAACATTAGCCTGTTGGTCCTACTGAGTCTATAGGAACATTAGCCTGTTGGTCCTACTGAGTCTATAGGAACATTAGCCTGCTGGTCTTACTGGGTCTATAGGAACATTATCCTGCTGGTCTTACTGGGTGGATAGGAACATTAGCCTGTTGGTCCTACTGAGTCTATAGAAACATTAGCCTGTTGGTCTATAGGAACATTAGCCTGTTGGTCTATAGGAACATTAGCCTGTTGGTCTATAGGAACATTAGCCTGTTGGTCCTACTGAGTCTATAGGAACATTAGCCTGCTGGTCCTACTGAGTCTATAGGAACATCAGCCTGCTGGTAGGAACATTAGCCTGTTGGTCTATAGGAACATTAGCCTGTTGGTCCTACTGAGTCTATAGGAACATTAGCCTGTTGGTCCTACTGAGTCTATAGGAACATTAGCCTGTTGGTCTACTGAGTCTATAGGAACATTAGCCTGCTGGTCCTACTGGTCTATAGGAACATTAGCCTGTCTTACTGGTCTATAGGAACATTAGCCTGCTGGTCCTACTGGTCTATAGGAACATTAGCCTGTTGGTCTATAGGAACATTAGCCTGTTGGTCCTACTGGGTCTATAGGAACATTAGCCTGTTGGTCCTACTGAGTCTATAGGAACATTAGCCTGCTGGTCCTACTGAGTCTACAGGAACATTAGCCTGCTGGTCTATAGGAACATTAGCCTGCTGGTCTTACTGAGTCTATAGGAACATTAGCCTGTTGGTCTATAGGACCATTAGCCTGCTGGTCTGACTGAGTCTATAGGAACATTAGCCTGCTGGTCTTACTGGGTCTATAGGAACATTAGCCTGCTGGTCTTACTGAGTCTACAGGAACATTAGCCTGCTGGCCTTACTGGTCTACAGGAACATTAGCCTGCTGGTCTTACTGGGTCTATAGGAACATTAGCCTGCTGGTCTTACTGGGTCTATAGGAACATTAGCCTGCTGGTCTTACTGGGCCTATAGGAACATTAGCCTGCTGGTCTTACTGAGTCTATAGGAACATTAGCCTGCTGGTCTTACATTGGGCCTATAGGAACATTGGCCTGCTGGTCTATAGGAACATTAGCCTGCTGGCCTTACTGAGTGTTTGGAGTCAGGGTTAGGGGGTTAAGGTTAGGAGTCAGGGTTAGGGGGTTAAGGTTAGGAGTCAGGGTTAGGGGTTAAGGTTAGGAGTCAGGGGTTAGGGGGTTAAGGTTAGGAGTCAGGGTTAGGGGGGGTTAAGGTTAGGAGTCAGGGTTAGGGGTTAAGGTTAGGAGTCAGGGTTAGGGGGTTAAGGTTAGGAGTCAGGGTTAGGGGGTTAAGGTTAGGAGTCAGGGTTAGGGGGTTAAGGTTAGGAGTCAGGGTTAGGGGGTTAAGGTTAGGAGTCAGGGTCAGGGGGTTAAGGTTAGGAGTCAGGGTTAGGGGTTAAGGTTAGGAGTCAGGGTTAGGGGGGTTAAGGTTAGGAGTCAGGGTTAGGGGGGTTAAGGTTAGGAGTCAGGGTTAGGGGGGTTAAGGTTAGGAGTCAGGGTTAGGGGGGTTAAGGTTAGGAGTCAGGGTTAGGGGGGTTAAGGTTAGGAGTCAGGGTTAGGGGGGTTAAGGTTAGGAGTCAGGGTTAGGGGGGTTAAGGTTAGGAGTCAGGGTTAGGGGGGTTAGGGGGTTAGGGGGTTAGGAGTCAGGGTTAGGGGGGTTAAGGTTAGGAGTCAGGGCTAGGGGGGTTAAGGTTAGGAGTCAGGGTTAGGGGGGTTAAGGTTAGGAGTCAGGGTTAAGGTTAGGAGTCAGGGTTAGGGGGGTTAAGGTTAGGAGTCAGGGCTAGGGGGGTTAAGGTTAGGAGTCAGGGCTGGGGGTAAAGGTTAGGAGTCAGGGCTTACCTGTCTAAACTGTCCAGAGGAGGGTTAGGGGGTTAAGGTTAGGAGTCAGGGTTAGGGGGGTTAAGGTTAGGAGTCAGGGTTAGGGGGTTAAGGTTAGGAGTCAGGGTTAGGGGGTTAAGGTTAGGAGTCAGGGTTAGGGGGGTTAAGGTTAGGAGTCAGGGTTGGGGGGGTTAAGAGTCTTACCTGTCTAAACTGTCCAGAGTAGTCCTTGAACTGGTTGAATCGTGACTGGTCGTTCTGCAGTAGGTTCTTAATGGACTGGATCAGTGCCATGTTCCTCTGCTGGAAGTTCTCTGGAGCCAGGTACACCCCTGGGGACTGGGGAGAGCTGAACACCCCCCCATATGGAGTCATTTACAACAGTTTGAATCAAATATGTGTTGTTGTGTCTGTAAAGGTGGTGGTCTGTCTGGTGTGTGTAAAGGTGGTGGCCTGTCTGGTGTGTGTAAAGGTGGTGGTCTGTCTGGTGTCTGTAAAGGTGGTGGTCTGTCTGGTGTGTGTAAAGGTGGTGGTCTGTCTGGTGTGTGTAAAGGTGGTGGCCTGTCTGGTGTCTGTAAAGGTGGTGGCCTGTCTGGTGTCTGTAAAGGTGGTGGCCTGTCTGTCTGTAAAGGTGGTGTCTGTGTCTGTAAAGGTGGTGGCCTGTCTGGTGTCTGTAAAGGTGGTGGCCTGTCTGGTGTCTGTAAAGGTGGTGGCCTGTCTGGGTCTGTAAAGGTGGTGGCCTGTCTGGTGTCTGGTGTGTGTAAAGGTGGTGGCCTGTCTGGTGTCTGTAAAGGTGGTGGCCTGTCTGGTGTCTGTAAAGGTGGTGGCCTGTCTGGTGTCTGTAAAGGTGGTGGCCTGTCTGGTGTCTGTAAAGGTGGTGGCCTGTCTGGTGTCTGTAAAGGTGGTGGCCTGTCTGGTGTCTGTAAAGGTGGTGGCCTGTCTGGTGTCTGTAAAGGTGGTGGTCTGTCTGGTGTCTGTAAAGGTGGTGGCCTGTCTGGTGTCTGTAAAGGTGGTGGCCTGTCTGGTGTCTGTAAAGGTGGTGGCCTGTCTGGTGTCTGTAAAGGTGGTGGTCTGTCTGGTGTCTAGTGTCTGGTGTCTGTAAAGGTGGTGGCATGTCTTTTGTCTGTAAAGGTGGTGGCCTGTCTGGTGTCTGTAAAGGTGGTGGTCTGTCTGGTGTCTAGTGTCTGGTGTCTGTAAAGGTGGTGGTCTGTCTGGTGTCTAGTGTCTGGTGTCTGTAAAGGTGGTGGTCTGTCTGGTGTCTAGTGTCTGGTGTGTGTAAAGGTGGTGGCCTGTCTGGTGTCTGTAAAGGTGGTGGCCTGTCTGGTGTCTGTAAAGGTGGTGGCCTGTCTGGTGTCTGTAAAGGTGGTGGCCTGTCTGGTGTCTGTAAAGGTGGTGGCCTGTCTGGTGTCTGTAAAGGTGGTGGCCTGTCTGGTGTCTGTAAAGGTGGTGGTCTGTCTGGTGTCTGTAAAGGTGGTGGCCTGTCTGGTGTCTGTAAAGGTGGTGGCCTGTCTGGTGTCTGTAAAGGTGGTGGCCTGTCTGGTGTCTGTAAAGGTGGTGGCCTGTCTGGTGTCTGTAAAGGTGGTGGTCCTGTCCGGTGTCTGTAAAGGTGGTGGCCTGTCTGGTGTCTGTAAAGGTGGTGGCCTGTCTGGTGTCTGTAAAGGTGGTGGCCTGTAAAGGTGGTGTCTGTAAAGGTGGTGGCCTGTCCGGTGTCTGTAAAGGTGGTGGCCTGTCTGGTGTCTGTAAAGGTGGTGGCCTGTCCGGTGTCTGTAAAGGTGGTGGTCTGTCCGGTGTCTGTAAAGGTGGTGGCCTGTCCGGTGTCTGTAAAGGTGGTGGCCTGTAAAGATGGTGTCTGTAAAGGTGGTGGCCTGTCTGGTGTCTGTAAAGGTGGTGGCCTGTCTGGTGTCTGTAAAGGTGGTGGCCTGTCTGGTGTCTGTAAAGGTGGTGGCCTGTCTGGTGTCTGTAAAGGATGGTTGGTCTGTCTGGTGTCTGTAAAGGTGGTGGTCTGTAAAGGTGATGTCTGTCTGTAAAGGTGGTGGTCTGTCTGGTGTCTGTAAAGTGTGGTGGTCTGTCTGGTGTCTGTAAAGGTGGTGGCCTGTCTGGTGTCTGTAAAGGTGGTGGCCTGTCTGTGTGTCTGTAAAGGTGGTGGCCTGTCTGGTGTCTGTAAAGGTGGTGGCCTGTCTGGTGTCTGTAAAGGTGGTGGCCTGTCTGGTGTCTGTAAAGGTGGTGGCCTGTCTGTGGTGTCTGTAAAGGTGGTGGTGATGTCTGGTGTCTGTAAAGGTGATGGCCTGTCTGGTGTGTGTAAAGGTGGTGGCCTGGATGGTTGGTGTCTGTAAAGGTGTGGTCTGTCTGTAAAGGTGATGTGATGGTTGGTCTGTAAAGTCTGTGGTGGTCTGTCTGGTCTGTAAATGTGATGTAGTGGTCTGTGACTGGTCTGAAAGGTGATGTGATGGTTGGTCTGTAAAGATGATGATGATGGTTGGTCTGTAAAGGTGATGTCTGGTCTGTAAAGGTGATGTCTAGTCTGTAAAGGTGATGTCTAGTCTGTAAAGGTGATGTCTAGTCTGTAAAAGTGATGTGATGGTTGGTCTGTAAAGGTGATGTGATGTTTGGTCTGTAAAAGTGATGTGATGTCTGGTCTGTAAAGGTGATGTGATATCTGGTCTGTAAAGGTGATGTGATGGTTGGTCTGTAAAGGTGATGTCTAGTCTGTAAAGGTGATGTGATGGTTGGTCTGTAAAAGGTGATGTCTGGTCTGTAAAAGGTGGTGATGGTTGGTCTGTGTGATGGATGGTTGGTCTGTAAAGGTGATGATCTGGTCTGTAAAGGTGATGTGATGGATGGTTGGTCTGTAAAGGTGATGGTTGGTCTGTAAAGGTGATGGTTGGTCTGTAAAGATGATGTCTAGTCTGTAAAGGTGATGTGATGGTTGGTCTGTAAAGGTGATGTGATGGTTGGTCTGTAAAGGTGATGTGGTTGGTCTGTAAAGGTGATGTGATGGATGGTTGGTCTGTAAAGGTGGTGATGGATGGTTGGTCTGTAAAGGTGATGTCTGGTCTGTAAAGGTGATGTCTGGTCTGTAAAGGTGATGTCTGGTCTGTAAAGGTGATGTGATGGTTGGTCTGTAAAGGTGATGTGATGGTTGGTCTGTAAAGGTGATGTGATGGTTGGTCTGTAAAGGTGATGTGATGGTTGGTCTGTAAAGGTGATGTGATGGTTGGTCTGTAAAGGTGATGTGATGGTTGGTCTGTAAAGGTGATGTGATGGTTGGTCTGTAAAGGTGATGTGATGGTTGGTCTGTAAAGGTGATGTGATGGTTGGTCTGTAAAGGTGATGTGATGGTTGGTCTGTAAAGGTGATGTGATGGTTGGTCTGTAAAGGTGATGTGATGGTTGGTCTGTAGGTGATGTGATGGTTGGTCTGTAAATGATCTGATGGTTGGTCTGTAGGTGAAGGTGTGATGGTCTGGTCTGTAAGGTGATGTGATGGTTGGTCTGTAAAGGTGATGTGATGGTTGGTCTGTAAAGGTGATGTGATGGTTGGTCTGTAAAGGTGATGTGATGGTTGGTCTGTAAAGGTGATGTCTGGTCTGTAAAGGTGATGGTTGGTCTGTAAAGGTGATGTCTAGTCTGTAAAGGTGATGTCTAGTCTGTAAAGGTGATGTGATGGTTGGTCTGTAAAGGTGATGTGATGGTTGGTCTGTAAAGGTGATGTGGTTGGTCTGGTCTGTCTGTCTCACCGGGGGCTGGATGCAGGGGGGCAGGCTCCACCACGTTGCTGTTGAGGGGGATGCCGGTAAACCCTGGGGCTTACTAGGAGGGGTGGTGCTGCCCTGGCCGGGGGAGGGGGACAGGTTTCTGGGGGCAGAACTCTTCAGGACGAAGGCACTTTTAAAGCCTGGAGGAGACAAACAGCATGATCAACATCACTACATTATCACTGATACTATCACCCATTACCCCAACTTAAACAGCATGGTGAACATCACTACATTATCACAGTTACTATCATCCATTACCCCAACTATAAACAGCATGGTCAACATCACTACATTATCACAGTTACTATCATCCATAACCCCAACATCACTACAGTATCACTGTTACTATCATCCATTACCCCAACGTAAACAGTATGGTCAACATCACTACATTATCACAGTTACTATCATCCATTACCCCAATTTAAACAGCATGGTCAACATCACTACATTATCACAGTTAATATCATCCATTACCAACTTAAACACATGGTCAACATCGCTACATTATCATCCATTACCCCAACTTAAACAGCATGGTCAACATCACTACATTATCACAGTTACTATCATCCATAACCCCAACATCACTACATTATCACAGTTACTATCATCCATTACCCCAACATCACTACATTATCACTGTTACTATCATCCATTACCCCAATTTAAACAGCATGGTCAACATCACTACATTATCACAGTTACTATCATCCATTACCCCAACTTAAACAGCATGATCAACATCACTACATTATCACTGCTACTATCATCCATTACTCCCAACTTAAACAGCATGGTCAACATCACTACATTATCACTGTTACTACCATCCATTACCCCAACATCACTACATTATCACTGTTACTATCATCCATTACCCCAATTTAAACAGCATGGTCAACATCACTACATTATCACAGTTACTATCATCCATTACCCCAGCTTAAAAACAGCATGATCAACATCACTACATTATCACTGCTACTATCATCCATTACCCCAGCTTAAACAGCATGGTCAACATCACTACATTATCACAGTTACTATCATCCATTACCCCAACTTAAACAGCATGGTCAACATCACTACATTATCACTGTTACTATCATCCATTACCCCAACTTCAAAACCTAGAGACAAACAGCATTGCTAACATCACTACATTATCACAGTTACTATCATCCATTACCATGACTTAAACAGCATGGTCGACATCACTACATTATCAGTTACTATCATCCATTACCCCAACTTAAACAGCATGGTCAACATCACTCCACATTATCACAGTTACTATCATCCATAACCCCAACTTAAACAGCATGGTCAACATCACTACATTATCACTGATACTATCATCCATAACCCCAACTTAAACAGCATGGTCAACATCACTACATTATCACAGTTAATATCATCCATTACCCCAACATCACTACATTATCACTGCATACTATCATTATCACTGATACGATCATCCCAACTTAAACAGCATGGTCAACATCACTACATTATCACAGTTAATATCATCCATTACCCCAACTTAAACAGCATGGTCAACATCACTACATTATCATCCATTACCCCAACTTAAACAGCATGGTCAACATCACTACATTATCACTGTTACTATCATCCATTACCCCAACTTAAACAGCATGGTCAACATCACTACATTATCACATCAGTTACTATCATCCATAACCCCAACATCAGTACATTATCACTGTTACTATCATCCATTACCCCAACATCACTACATTATCACTGTTACTATCATCCATTACCCCAACATCACTACATTATCACTGCTACTATCATCCATTACCCCAACTTAAACATAGACCAACATCCTCACTGCTGGTCAACATCACTACGCTGTTACCTCATAGACCAACACATCCTCACTACTATCACAGTTACGCCCTCATAGACCAACACATCTCACTGCTGATCACGTTTACGCCCTCATAGACCATTACACGTTACGCCTCATAGACCAACACACTACCTCACTGCTACTATCATCCATTACGCCCTCATAGACCAACACATCCTCACTGCTGAGACGTTACGCCCTCATAGACCAACACATCACTCACTGCAGAGACGTTACGCCCTCATAGACCCAACACATCCTCACTGCTGAGACGTTACGCCCTCATAGACCAACACATCCTCACTGCTGAGACGTTACGCCCTCATAGACCAACACGTCCTCACTGCTGAGACGTTACGCCCTCATAGACCAACACACTCGTTCACTGCTGAGACGTTACGCCCTCATAGACTAACACATCCTCACTGCTGAGACGTTACGCCCTCATAGACCAACACATCCTCACTGCTGGGACGTTACGCCTCATAGACCAACGTTACATCCTCACTGCTGAGACGTTACGCCCTCATAGACCAACACATCCTCACTGCTGGAACGTTACGCCCTCATAGACCAACACATCCTCACTGCTGAGACATTCGCCCTCATAGACCAACACATCCTCACTGCTGAGACGTTACGCCCTCATAGACCAACACATCCTCACTGCTGAGACGTTACGCCCTCATAGACCAACACGTCACTCACTGCTGAGACGTTACGCCCTCATAGACCAACACATCCTCACTGCTGAGACGTTACGCCCTCATAGACTAACACATCCTCACTGCTGAGACGTTACGCCCTCATAGACCAACACATCCTCACTGCTGAGACGTTACGCCCTCATAGACCAACACGTCCTCACTGCTGAGACGCGCCCTCATAGACCAACACATCCTCAGGCGTTACGCCCTCTAGACCAGACGTTACGCCCTCATAGACCAACACGTTACGCCCTCATAGACCAACACGTTACGCCTCCTCATAGACCAACACATTACGCCCTCATAGACCAACACGTTACGCCCTCATAGACCAACACATCCTCACTGCTGAGGCGTTTACGCCCTCATAGACCAACACATCCTCACTGCTGGGACGCCCACCATTACGCCCTCATAGACCAACACATCCTCACTGCTGAGACGTTACGCCTCATAGACCAACACATCCTCACTGCTGAGACGTTACGCCCTCATAGAGCCAGCACATCCTCACTGCTGAGACGTTACGCCTCATAGACCAACACATCCTCACTGCTGGGGCGTTACGCCCTCAGACCAACACATCCTCACTGCTGAGACGTTACGCCCTCATAGACCAACACATCCTCACTGCTGAGACGTTACACCCTCATAGACCAACACGTTACCCTCATAGACCAACACATCCTCACTGCTGAGACGTTACGCCCTCATAGACCAACACATCCTCACTGCTGGGACGTTACGCCCTCATAGACCAACACATCCTCACTGCTGAGACGTTACGCCCTCATAGACCAACACATCCTCACTGCTGAGGACGTTACGCCCTCATAGACCAACACATCCTCACTGCTGAGACGTTACGCCCTCATAGACCAACACATCCTCACTGCTGAGACGTTACGCCCTCATAGACCACACACGTTACGCCCTCATAGACCAACACATCCTCACTGCTGAGACGTTACGCCCTCATAGACCAACACATCCTCACTGCTGAGACGTTACGCCCTCATAGACCAACACATCCTCACTGCTGAGACGTTACGCCCTCATAGACCAACACATCCTCACTGCTGAGACGTTACGCCCTCATAGACCAACACATCCTCACTGCTGAGACGTTACGCCCTCATAGACCAACACATCCTCACTGCTGAGACGTTACGCCCTCATAGACCAACACGTTACGCCCTCATAGACCAACACATCCTCACTGCTGAGACGTTACGCCCTCATAGACCAACACATTACGCCCTCATAGACCAACACCCTCACTGCTGAGACGTTACGCCCTCATAGACCAACACATCCTCACTGCTGAGACGTTACGCCCTCATAGACCAACACATCCTCACTGCTAAGACGTTACGCCTCATAGACCAACACGCCCTCATCTCACTGCTGAGACGTTACGCCTCATAGACCAACACATTACGCCCTCATAGACCAACACATCCTCACTGCTGGGACGTTACGCCCTCATAGACCAAGACATCCTCACTGCTGAGACGTTACGCCTCACCGTTAGACCAACACATCCTCACTGCTGAGACGTTACGCCCTCATAGACCAACACATTACGCCCTCATAGACCAACACTCCCACATTGCTGAGACGTTACGCCCTCATAGACCAACACATTACGCCCTCATAGACCAGCACATCCTCACTGCTGAGACGTTACGCCCTCATAGACCAACACGTTACTCACTGCTGACCAACACGTTACACCTCATAGACCAACACATCCTCACTGCTGGGACGTTACGCCCTCATAGACCAACACATCCTCACTGCTGAGACGTTACGCCCTCATAGACCAACACATCCTCACTGCTGAGACGTTACGCCCTCATAGACCAACACGTTACCTCACTGACCAACACGTTACGCCCTCATAGACCAACACATCCTCACTGCTGAGACGTTACGCCCTCATAGACCAACACATCCTCACTGCTGAGACGTTACGCCCTCATAGACCCAACACATCCTCACTGCTGAGACGTTACGCCCTCATAGACCAACACATCCTCACTGCTGGGACGTTACGCCCTCATAGACCAACACGTTACGCCCTCATAGACCAACACATCCTCACTGCTGAGACGTTACGCCCTCATAGACCAACACATCCTCACTGCTGAGAGACGTTACGCCCTCATAGACCAACACATCCTCACTGCTGAGACGTTACCCTCATAGACCAACACATCCTCACTGCTGAGACGTTACGCCCTCAGACCAACACATCCTCACTGCTGAGACGTTACGCCCTCATAGACCAACACATCCTCACTGCTGAGACGTTACGCCCTCATAGACCAACACATCTCACTGCTGAGACGTTACGCCCTCATAGACCAACACATCCTCACTGCTGAGACGTTACGCCCCTCATAGACCAATCCCCTCACTGCTGGGACGTTACGCCCTCATAGACCAACATATCCTCACTGCTGGGACCTACGCCCCATAGAGCCAACACGTTACGCCCTCATAGACCAACACATCCTCACTGCTGGGACGTTACGCCCTCATAGACCAACACATCCTCACTGCTGGGACGTTCGCCCTCATAGACCAACACGTTATGCCCTCAGACCAACACATCCTCACTGCTGAGACGTTACGCCCTCATAGACCAACACATCCTCACTGCTGAGACGTTACGCCCTCACTGCTGAGACCAACGTTACGCCCCTCATAGACCAACACATCCTCACTGCTGAGACGTTACGCCCTCATAGACCAACACATCCTCACTGCTGAGACGTTACGCCCTCATAGACCAACACATACGCCCTCATAGACCAACACATCCTCACTGCTGAGACGTTACGCCTCATAGACCAACACATCCTCACTGCTGAGACGTTACGCCTCATAGACCAACACATCTCACTGCTGAGACGTTACGCCCTCATAGACCAACACATCCTCACTGCTGAGACGTTACGCCTCATAGACCCAACACGTTACGCCCTCATAGACCAACACATCCTCACTGCTGAGACGTTACGCCCTCATAGACCAACACATCCTCACTGCTGGGACGTTACGCCCTCATAGACCAACACATCTCACTGCTGAGACGTTACGCCCTCATAGACCAACACATCCTCACTGCTGAGACGTTACGCCCTCATAGACCAACACATCCTCACTGCTGAGACGTTACGCCCTCATAGACCAACACGTTACGCCCTCATAGACCAACACATCCTCACTGCTGAGACGTTACGCCCTCATAGACCAACACGTTACGCCCTCATAGACCAACACATCCTCACTGCTGGGACGTTACGCCCTCATAACACACCAACACGTTACGCCCTCAGACCAACACGTTACGCCCTCATAGACCAACACATCCTCACTGCTGAGACGTTACGCCCTCATAGACCAACACATCCTCACTGCTGAGACGTTACGCCCTCATAGACCAACACGTTACGCCCTCAGACCAACACATCCTCACTGCTGAGACGTTACGCCCTCATAGACCAACACATCCTCCCTCTGAGACGTTACGCCCTCACTGCCAACACGTTACGCCCTCATAGACCAACACATCCTCACTGCTGGACGTTACGCCCTCATAGACCAACACATCCTCACTGCTGAGACGTTACGCCCTCATAGACCAACACGTTACGCCCTCATAGACCAACACATCCTCACTGCAGGGCGCTGGGACGTTACGCCCTCATAGACCAACACATCCTCACTGTGCTGGGACGTTACGCCTCATAGACCAACACATCCTCACTGCTGAGACGTTACGCCCTCATAGACCAACACGTTCCTCACTGCTGAGACGTTACGCCCTCATAGACCAACACATCCTCACTGCTGAGACGTTACGCCTCATAGACCAACACATCCTCACTGCTGAGACGTTAAGCCCTCATAGACCAACACATCCTCACTGCTGAGACGTTACGCCTCATAGACCAACACACACGTTACGCCCCTCATAGACCACACATCCTCCCTCATAGACCAACACGCCTCACTGACCAACACATACGCCCTCATAGACCAACACGTTACGCCCTCATAGACCAACACATCCTCACTGCTGAGACGTTACGCCTCATAGACCAACACGCCCCTCATAGACCAACACGTCCTCACTGCTGGGACGTTACGCCCTCATAGACCAACACATCCTCACTGCTGAGACGTTACGCCTCATAGACCAACACGTTACGCCCTCATAGACCAACACATCCTCACTGCTGACGTTACGCCTCATAGACCAACACATCCTCACTGCTGAGACGTTACGCCTCATAGACCAACACGTTCACTGCCTCAGACCAACACATCCTCACTGCTGAGACGTTACGCCTCATAGACCACATCCTCACTGCTGAGACGTTACGCCTCATAGACCAACACATCCTCACTGCTGAGACGTTACGCCCTCATAGACCAACACATCCTCACTGCTGAGACGTTACGCCCTCATAGACCAACACATCCCCTCACTGCTGAGACGTTACGCCTCATAGACCAACACATCCTCACTGCTGAGACGTTACGCCCTCATAGACCAACACGTCCTCACTGCTGGGACGTTACGCCCTCATAGACCAACACGCCCTCACTGCTGGGACGTTACGCCCTCATAGACCAACACATCCTCACTGCTGAGACGTTACGCCCTCATAGACCAACACATTACGCCCTCATAGACCAACACATCCTCACTGCTGAGACGTTACGCCCTCATAGACCAACACATCCTCACTGCTGAGACGTTACGCCCTCATAGACCAACACATCCTCACTGCTGAGACGTTACGCCCTCATAGACCAACACATCCTCACTGCTGAGACGTTACGCCCTCATAGACCAACACATCCTCACTGCTGAGACGTTACGCCCTCATAGACCAACACATCCTCACTGCTGAGACGTTACGCCCTCATAGACCAACACATTACGCCCTCATAGACCAACACGTTACGCCCTCATAGACCAACACATCCTCACTGCTGAGACGTTACGCCCTCATAGACCAACACATTACGCCCTCATAGACCAACACATCCTCACTGCTGAGACGTTACGCCCTCATAGACCAACACATCCTCACTGCTGAGACGTTACGCCCTCATAGACCAACACATCCTCACTGCTGAGACGTTACACCCTCATAGACCAACACATTACGCCCTCATAGACCAACACATCCTCACTGCTGAGACGTTACACCCTCATAGACCAACACGTTACGCCCTCATAGACCAACACATCCTCACTGCTGAGACGTTACGCCCTCATAGACCAACACATCCTCACTGCTGAGACGTTAAGCCCCTCATAGACCAACACATCCTCACTGCTGAGACGTTACGCCCTCATAGACCAACACATCCTCACTGCTGAGACGTTACACCCTCATAGACCAACACATTACGCCCTCATAGACCAACACATCCTCACTGCTGAGACGTTACACCCTCATAGACCAACACGTTACGCCCTCATAGACCAACACATCCTCACTGCTGAGACGTTATGCCCTCATAGACCAACACATCCTCACTGCTGAGACGTTACGCCCTCATAGACCAACACGTTACGCCCTCATAGACCAACACATCCTCACTGCTGGGACGTTACGCCCTCATAGACCAACACATTCTCACTGCTGGGACGTTACGCCCTCATAGACCAACACATCCTCACTGCTGAGACGTTACGCCCTCATAGACCAACACGTTACGCCCTCATAGACCAACACGTTACGCCCTCATAGACCAACACATCCTCACTGTTGAGACGTTACTCCCTCATAGACCAACACATCCTCACTGCTGAGACGTTACGCCCTCATAGACCAACACATCCTCACTGCTGAGACGTTACGCCCTCATAGACCAACACATCCTCACTGCTGAGACGTTACGCCCTCATAGACCAACACATCCTCACTGCTTATCGTATTTCGTGCAGCCCCTAACGTGGCCTTCACTGCTATTCGCCCAGGAGCTAGCTAACGCTAGCTAACGCACACAGATTAGCATCACTGTAGTGCTATTCACTCAACTGTACGACTTGATTAGTTTACTGTTAGCTAGCTACATAATCTTAGCCATTCTTCTTAGCTAGCTACATAGCCGTCCTTGTATCAGAGATAATTGCATAATTATCGTATTTCGTATTTCGTCGCCCTAACGTAGCCTTCACTGCTATTCGCCCAGGAGCTAGCAACGCTAGCTAACGCACACAGATTAGCATCACTGTAGTGCTATTCACTCAACTGTACGACTTGATTAGTTCAGTGTTAGCTAGCTACATAGCTGTCTTTGTTTCCAAGATAATTGTGTAGTTTAGTGTGTGTAGCCTTGGAGTGATTATCTTAATTCACTGAGGTTCGCTAGCCAGCTATTGTCGTTTTTAACTCAACGTAACGTAAACAACACTGCTAGCTAGCCAGCTAGCCCCGAATAGCAGCACTGTAGAAATTATTACACTCAACGGAACGACTTGATTAGTGTAGTGTCAACAACGCAGCTACTGCCAGCTAGCCTACTTTAGCAGTACTGTATCATTTTAATCATTTTAGTCAATAAGATTCTTGCTACGTAAGCTAACTTTCTGAACATTCGAGACGTGTAGTCCGCTTGTCATTCAATTTCCTTGCATTAGCGTAGCCTTTTCTGTAGCCTGTCAACTATGTGTCTGTCTATCCCTGTTCTCTCCTCTCTGCACAGACCATACAAACGCTCCACACCGCGTGTCGCGACCACCCTAACCTGGTGGTCCCAGCGCGTACGACCCACGTGGAGTTCAGGTCTCCGGTAGCCTCTGGAACTGCCAATCTGCGGCCAACAAGGCAGAGTTCATCTCAGCCTATGCCTCCCTCCAGTCCCTTGACTTCTTGGCACTGACGGAAACATGGATCACCACAGATAACACTGCTACTCCTACTGCTCTCTCCTCGTCCGCCCACGTGTTCTCGCACACCCCGAGAGCTTCTGGTCAGCGGGGTGGTGGCACCGGGATCCTCATCTCTCCCAAGTGGTCTTCTCTCTTTCTCCCCTTACCCATCTGTCTATTGCCTCCTTTGAATTCCATGCTGTCACAGTTACCAGCCCTTTCAAGCTTAACATCCTTATCATTTATCGCCCTCCAGGTTCCTTGGAGAGTTCATCAATGAGCTTGATGCCTTGATAAGCTCCTTTCCTGAGGACGGCTCACCTCTCACAGTTCTGGGCGACTTTAACCTCCCCCGTCTACCTTTGACTCATTCCTCTCTGCCTCCTTCTTTCCACTCCTCTCCTCTTTTGACCTCACCCTCTCACCTTCCCCCTACTCACAAGGCAGGCAATACGCTTGACCTCATCTTTACTAGATGCTGTTCTTCCACTAACCTCATTGCAACTCCCCTCCAAGTCTCCGACCACTACCTTGTATCCTTTTCCCTCTCGCTCTCATCCAACACTTCCCACACTGCCCCTACTCGGATGGTATCGCGCCGTCCCAACCTTCGCTCTCTCTCCCCGCTACTCTCTCCTCTTCCATCCTATCTTCTCTTCCCTCTGCTCAAACTTTCTCCAACCTATCTCCTGATTCTGCCTCCTCAACCCTCCTCTCCTCCCTTACTGCATCCTTTGACTCCCTATGTCCCTATCCTCCAGGCGGCTCGGTCCTCCCTCCGCTCCGTGGCTCGGCGACTCATTGCGAGCTCACAGAACAGGGCTCCGGGCAGCCGGCGGAAATGGAGAAAACTCCGCCTCCCTGCGGACCTGGCATCCTTTCACTCCCTCCTCTCTACATTTTCCTCCTCTGTCTCTGCTGCTAAAGCCACTTTCTACCATTCTAAGTTCCAAGCATCTGCCTCTAACCCTAGGAAGCTCTTTGCCACCTTCTCCTCCCTCCTGAATCCTCCCCCCTCCCTCCTCCCTCTCTGCAGATGACTTCGTCAACCATTTTGAAAAGAAGGTCGATGACATCCGATCCTCGTTTGCTAAGTCAAACGACACCGCTAGTTCTGCTCACACTGCCTACCCTATGCTCTGACCTCTTTCTCCCTCTCTCTCCAGATGAAATCTCGCGTCTTGTGACGGCCGGCCGCCCAACAACCTGCCCGCTTGACCCTATCCCCTCCTCTCTTCTCCAGACCATTTCCGGAGACCTTCTCCCTTACCTCACCTCGCTCATCAACTCATCCCTGACCGCTGGCTACGTCCCTCCCGTCTTCAAGAGAGCGAGAGTTGCACCCCTTCTGAAAAAACCTACACTCGATCCCTCCGATGTCAACAACTACAGACCAGTATCCCTTCTCTCTTTTCTCTCCAAAACTCTTGAGCGTGCCGTCCTTGGCCAGCTCTACCGCTATCTCTCTCAGAATGACCTTCTTGATCCAAATCAGTCAGGTTTCAAGACTAGTCATTCAACTGAGACTGCTCTTCTCTGTATCACGGAGGCGCTCCGCACTGCTAAAGCTAACTCTCTCTCCTCTGCTCTCATCCTTCTAGACCTATCGGCTGCCTTCGATACTGTGAACCATCAGATCCTCCTCTCCACCCTCTCCGAGTTGGGCATCCGGCGCGGCCCACGCTGGATTGCGTCCTACCTGACAGGTCGCTCCTACCAGGTGGCGTGGCGAGAATCTGTCTCCTCACCACGCGCTCTCACCACTGGTGTCCCCCAGGGCTCTGTTCTAGGCCCTCTCTTATTCTCGCTATACACCAAGTCACTTGGCTCTGTCATAACCTCACATGGTCTCTCCTATCACTGCTATGCAGACGACACACAATTAATCTTCTCCTTTCCCCCTTCTGATGACCAGGTGGCGAATCGCATCTCTGCATGTCTGGCAGACATATCAGTGTGGATGACGGATCACCACCTCAAGCTGAACCTCAGCAAGACGGAGCTCCTCTTCCTCCCGGGGAAGGACTGCCCGTTCCATGATCTCGCCATCACGGTTGACAACTCCATTGTGTCCTCCTCCCAGAGCGCTAAGAACCTTGGCGTGATCCTGGACAACACCCTGACGTTCTCAACTAACATCAAGGCGGTGTCCCGTTCCTGTAGGTTCATGCTCTACAACATCCGCAGAGTACGACCCTGCCTCACACAGGAAGCGGCGCAGGTCCTAATCCAGGCACTTGTCATCTCCCGTCTTGATTACTGCAACTCGCTGTTGGCTGGGCTCCCTGCCTGTGCCATTAAACCCTACAACTCATCCAGAACGCCGCAGCCCGTCTGGTGTTCAACCTTCCCAAGTTCTCTCACGTCACCCCGCTCCTCCGCTCTCCACTGGCTTCCAGTTGAAGCTCGCATCCGCTACAAGACCATGGTGCTCGCCTACGGAGCTGTGAGGGGAACGGCACCTCAGTACCTCCAGGCTCTGATCAGGCCCTACACCCAAACAAGGGCACTGCGTTCATCCACCTCTGGCCTGCTCGCCTCCCTACCACTGAGGAATTACAGTTCCCCGCTCAGCCCAGTCAAAACTGTTCGCTGCTCTGGCCCCCAATGGTGGAACAAACTCCCTCACGACGCCAGGACAGCGGAGTCAATCACCCACCTTCCGGAGACACCTGAAACCCCACCTCTTCAAGAATACCTAGGATAGGGTAAGTAAGGGTAGGTAATCCTTCTCCCCCAACAAGATTTAGATGCAAGTGGCTGTTCCACTGGTTGTCATAAGGTGTATGCACCAATTTGTAAGTCGCTCTGGATAAGAGCGTCTGCTAAATGACTTAAATGTAAAATGTAATGGGACGTTACGCCCTCATAGACCAACACGTTACGCCCTCATAGACCAACACATCCTCACTGCTGAGACGTTACGCCCTCATAGACCAACACATCCTCACTGCTGAGACGTTACGCCCTCATAGACCAACACGTTACGCCCTCATAGACCAACACATCCTCACTGCTGAGACGTTACGCCCTCATAGACCAACACATCCTCACTGCTGGGACGTTACGCCCTCATAGACCAACACATCCTCACTGCTGAGACGTTACGCCCTCATAGACCAACACGTTACGCCCTCATAGACCAACACATCCTCACTGCTGAGACGTTACGCCCTCATAGACCAACACATCCTCACTGCTGGGACGTTACGCCCTCATAGACCAACACATCCTCACTGCTGAGACGTTACGCCCTCATAGACCAACACGTCCTCACTGCTGAGACGTTACGCCCTCATAGACCAACACGTCCTCACTGCTGAGACGTTAAACCCTCATAGACCAACACATCCTCACTGCTGAGACGTTACGCCCTCATAGACCAACACATCCTCACTGCTGAGACGTTACGCCCTCATAGACCAACACGTTACGCCCTCATAGACCAACACGTTACGCCCTCATAGACCAACACATCCTCACTGCTGAGACGTTACGCCTCATAGACCAACACGTTACGCCCTCATAGACCAACACATCCTCACTGCTGAGACGTTACGCCCTCATAGACCAACACGTTACGCCCTCATAGACCAACACATCCTCACTGCTGGGACGTTACGCCCTCATAGACCAACACATCCTCACTGCTGAGACGTTACGCCCTCATAGACCAACACGTTACGCCCTCATAGACCAACACATCCTCACTGCTGGGACGTTACGCCCTCATAGACCAACACATCCTCACTGCTGAGACGTTACGCCCTCATAGACCAACACGTTACGCCCTCATAGACCAACACATCCTCACTGCTGAGACGTTACGCCCTCATAGACCAACACATTACGCCCTCATAGACCAACACATCCTCACTGCTGAGACGTTACGCCCTCATAGACCAACACATCCTCACTGCTGAGACGTTACGCCCTCATAGACCAACACATCCTCACTGCTGAGACGTTACGCCCTCATAGACCAACACATCCTCACTGCTGAGACGTTACGCCCTCATAGACCAACACATCCTCACTGCTGGGACGTTACGCCCTCATAGACCAACACGTCCTCACTGCTGGGACGTTACGCCCTCATAGACCAACACATCCTCACTGCTGAGACGTTACGCCCTCATAGACCAACACATTACGCCCTCATAGACCAACACATCCTCACTGCTGAGACGTTACGCCCTCATAGACCAACACATCCTCACTGCTGAGACGTTACGCCTCATAGACCAACACATCCTCACTGCTGAGACGTTACGCCCTCATAGACCAACACATCCTCACTGCTGAGACGTTACGCCTCATAGACCAACACATCCTCACTGCTGAGACGTTACGCCCTCATAGACCAACACATCCTCACTGCTGAGACGTTACGCCCTCATAGACCAACACATTACGCCCTCATAGACCAACACGTTACGCCCTCATAGACCAACACATCCTCACTGCTGAGACGTTACGCCTCATAGACCAACACATTACGCCCTCATAGACCAACACATCCTCACTGCTGAGACGTTACGCCCTCATAGACCAACACATCCTCACTGCTGAGACGTTACGCCCTCATAGACCAACACATCCTCACTGCTGAGACGTTACACCCTCATAGACCAACACATTACGCCCTCATAGACCAACACATCCTCACTGCTGAGACGTTACACCCTCATAGACCAACACGTTACGCCCTCATAGACCAACACATCCTCACTGCTGAGACGTTACGCCCTCATAGACCAACACATCCTCACTGCTGAGACGTTACGCCCTCATAGACCAACACATCCTCACTGCTGAGACGTTACGCCCTCATAGACCAACACATCCTCACTGCTGAGACGTTTACACCCTCATAGACCAACACATTACGCCCTCATAGACCAACACATCCTCACTGCTGAGACGTTACACCCTCATAGACCAACACGTTACGCCCTCATAGACCAACACATCCTCACTGCTGAGACGTTATGCCCTCATAGACCAACACATCCTCACTGCTGAGACGTTACGCCCTCATAGACCAACACGTTACGCCCTCATAGACCAACACATCCTCACTGCTGGGACGTTACGCCCTCATAGACCAACACATTCTCACTGCTGGGACGTTACGCCCTCATAGACCAACACATCCTCACTGCTGAGACGTTACGCCCTCATAGACCAACACATCCTCATAGACCAGACGTTACGCCCTCATAGACCAACACATCCTCACTGCTGAGACGTTACGCCCTCATAGACCAACACATCCTCACTGCTGAGACGTTACGCCCTCATAGACCAACACATCCTCACTGCTGAGACGTTACGCCCTCATAGACCAACACATCCTCACTGCTGAGACGTTACGCCCTCATAGACCAACACATCCTCACTGCTGAGACGTTACGCCCTCATAGACCAACACGTCCTCACTGCTGAGACGTTACGCCCTCATAGACCAACACATCCTCACTGCTGAGACGTTACGCCCTCATAGACCAACACATCCTCACTGCTGAGACGTTACGCCCTCATAGACCAACACATCCTCACTGCTGAGACGTTACGCCCTCATAGACCAACACATTACGCCCTCATAGACCAACACATCCTCACTGCTGAGACGTTACGCCCTCATAGACCAACACATCCTCACTGCTGAGACGTTACGCCCTCATAGACCAACACGTTACGCCCTCATAGACCAACACATCCCCACTGCTGAGACGTTACGCCCTCATAGACCAACACATCCTCACTGCTGAGACGTTACGCCCTCATAGACCAACACATCCTCACTGCTGAGACGTTACGCCCTCATAGACCAACACATCCTCACTGCTGAGACGTTACGCCCTCATAGACCAACACATCCTCACTGCTGAGACGTTACGCCCTCATAGACCAACACATCCTCACTGCTGAGACGTTACGCCCTCATAGACCAACACATCCTCACTGCTGAGACGTTACGCCCTCATAGACCAACACATCCTCACTGCTGAGACGTTACGCCCTCATAGACCAACACATCCTCACTGCTGAGACGTTACGCCCTCATAGACCAACACATCCTCACTGCTGAGACGTTACGCCCTCATAGACCAACACATCCTCACTGCTGAGACGTTACGCCCTCATAGACCAACACATCCTCATAGACTGACACGTTACGCCCTCATAGACCAACACATCCTCACTGCTGAGACGTTACGCCCTCATAGACCAACACGTTACGCCCTCATAGACCAACACATCCTCACTGTGGAGACGTTACGCCCTCATAGACCAACACGTTACACCCTCATAGACCAACACATCCTCACTGCTGAGACGTTACGCCCTCATAGACCAACACGTTACGCCCTCATAGACCAACACATCCTCACTGTGGAGACGTTACGCCCTCATAGACCAACACATTACGCCCTCATAGACCAACACATTACGCCCTCATAGACCAACACATTACGCCCTCATAGACCAACACATTACGCCCTCATAGACCAACACATCCTCACTGCTGAGACGTTACGCCCTCATAGACCAACACGTTACGCCCTCATAGACCAACACATCCTCACTGCTGAGACGTTACGCCCTCATAGACCAACACATCCTCACTGCTGAGACGTTACGCCCTCATAGACCAACACGTTACGCCCTCATAGACCAACACATCCTCACTGCTGAGACGTTACGCCCTCATAGACCAACACATCCTCACTGCTGAGACGTTACGCCCTCATAGACCAACACATCCTCACTGCTGAGACGTTACGCCCTCATAGACCAACACATCCTCACTGTGGAGACGTTACGCCCTCATAGACCAACACATCCTCACTGCTGAGACGTTACGCCCTCATAGACCAACACATCCTCACTGCTGGGACGTTACGCCCTCATAGACCAACACATCCTCACTGCTGAGACGTTACGCCCTCATAGACCAACACATCCTCACTGCTGGGACGTTACGCCCTCATAGACCAACACATCCTCACTGCTGAGACGTTACGCCCTCATAGACCAACACATCCTCACTGCTGAGACGTTACGCCCTCATAGACCAACACATCCTCACTGCTGCGACGTTACGCCCTCATAGACCAACACATCCTCACTGCTGAGACGTTACACCCTCATAGACCAACACATCCTCACTGCTGAGACGTTACGCCCTCATAGACCAACACATCCTCACTGCTGAGACGTTACGCCCTCATAGACCAACACATCCTCACTGCTGAGACGTTACGCCCTCATAGACCAACACATCCTCACTGCTGAGACGTTACACCCTCATAGACCAACACATCCTCACTGCTGGGACGTTACGCCCTCATAGACCAACACGTTACGCCCTCATAGACCAACACATCCTCACTGCTGGGACGTTACGCCCTCATAGACCAACACATCCTCACTGCTGAGACGTTACGCCCTCATAGACCAACACGTTACGCCCTCATAGACCAATACAAACCCCCTAACTGCTGGGTAATACTGCACAAAACCCCTCATAACACCCCAGGGGTAATACACATCCTCACTAAACCTGAAACCCCCCCCAGGGGTAATCCTGCACAAACCCCCCCTAACCCTCCCAGGGGTAACACTGAACAACCCCCCAGGGGATCACTCAAAACCCCCCTGCTCCCAGGGGTTACTGCACAACCCCCCCCATCCCCAAGGGGTAATACCACAAAACCTCCCCAGGGGTAATACTGCACAAAACTCCCCAGGGGTAATACTGCACAAAACTCCCCCAGGGTTAACACATGCACAACTGGCACATAGAAATGATTGTGTAGAGCAAATATGAATTGGGATAGTTATGTTATGTACCTGGCGGGGTTTCTTGGAGATGAGGGCAGGGAACTCCTCCTCTACCTCCAGGGGGGTTCCGGCTGCTGGGCCACTGTTACTGGTTTATCCAGGTGGCCATAGCCAATCCACTTGCTTTGACCTTTGCTTTTACAGCGGTTTTAACTGCTCCTAGCAACCAGTGGCTTGAGCGTGGCTCTCCGGAACGTTCTCCTTCTGTACCCTGGAGACCGTTTCCATGAGGACAGGAACTTGGTTCCCAAATGATGATGGAGGGGCGTGGCCTGTTTCTTCTTCTTGGCTGTCTTGGATGTGGGGCTTGGGGCGGGAATAGGACCGAGGGGGAGGGCTTAGAGGTTGGTGGGAGGGGCAGCTGTCAGTGGGGGAGGCTTGGCGGTTGGTGGGAGGGGCTTAGCTGTCAATGGGAGGGGCTTAGAGGCAGGGGCAGATTTAGACGGTCCTTTGACGATGAGAAGAGAGGAGATATCCAACATGGTTGGAACTGCTCGGTGCTCCTGCATCGTCTTGGAACGCAATTGTCATCATCGGACGGGGGAGGGGCGGCGCACGGGGGGAGCTTTTTCCTCCGAGAGGAAGAGGAGGAGGAGAGGAGCTGGGGGCCGGGGGGAGGGGGAGAGGAGGGTTGTTAGGGGGAGGTCTAGAGGAAGAGGAGGAAGGATGACCGTCTTGGAGGTGTTGCTGCTGCTGCTGCTGGCTTGGCTCCAGGCTGAGGTAGCTCCGCCCGCTGGTCTGGGAGGGCGGATCTTAGAGACCAGGGCGGGGAAGTCTTCTTCTTGGAAGGAGGAGTGCTTCCTGGGTTGGGCGGAGTAGGCGGGGGTCATGGGGTCATAACCATGGCAGCAGATAGACTGGGGAAGTCATCCTCCTTCAGAGGGACCTGGGCCGGAGTCTTCAGGGCTGGGGGGCTTTACACTGTAACACACACAATATATATACCTATAACATACATCACTACAGAGACCTGGGGGGGGGCTTTACACTGTAACACACAATATATATACCTATAATATACATCACTACAGAGAGACCTGGGGGGGCTTTACACTGTAACACACAATATATATACCTATAACATACATCACACAGAGAGACCTGGGGGGCTTTACACTGTAACCACAATATATATACCTATAACATACATCACTACAGAGAGACCTGGGGGGGTTACTGTAACACACAATATATATACCTATAACATACATCACTACAGAGAGACCTGGGGGGCTTTACACTGTAACACACAATATATATACCTATAACATACATCACTACAGAGAGACCTGGGGGAGGGGGGCTTTACACTGTAACACACATATATATACCTATAACATACATCACTACAGAGAGACCTGGGGGCTTTACACTGTAACACACAATATATATACCTATAACATACATCACTACAGAGAGACCTGGGGGGCTTTACACTGTAACACACAGTATATACCTGTAACATACATCACTACAGAGAGACCTGGGGGGGGCTTTACACTGTAACACACAATATATATACCTATAACATACATCACTACAGAGAGACCAGGGGCTTTACACTGTAACACACAATATATATACCTATAACATACATCACTACAGAGAGACCTGGGGGGGCTTTACACTGTACCACACAATATATATACCTGTAACATACATCACTACAGAGAGACCTGGGGGGGGCTTTACACTGTAACACACAATATATATACCTATAACATACATCACTACAGAGAGACCTAGGGGGGCTTTACACTGTAACACACAATATATATACCTGTAACATACATCACTACAGAGAGACCTGGGGGGCTTTACACTGTAACACACAATATATATACCTATAACATACATCACTACAGAGAGACCTGGGGGGCTTTACACTGTAACACACAATATATATACCTATAATATACATCACTACAGAGAGACCTGGGGGGCTTTTTACACTGTAACACACAATATATATACCTATAATATACATCACTACAGAGAGACCTGGGGGGGCTTTACACTGTACCACACAATATATATACCTATAACATACATCACTACAGAGAGACCTGGGGGCTTTACACTGTAACACACAATATATATACCTATAACATACATCACTACAGAGAGACCTGGGGGGCTTTACACTGTAACACACAATATATATACCTATAACATACATCACTACAGAGAGACCTGGGGGGGCTTTACACTGTAACACACAATATATATACCTATAATATACATCACTACAGAGAGACCTGGGGGGCTTTACACTGTAACACACAATATATATACCTATAACATACATCACTACAGAGACCTGGGGGGCTTTACACTGTAACACACAATATATATACCTATAACATACATCACTACAGAGAGACCTGGGGGGGCTTTACACTGTAACACACAATATATATACCTATAACATACATCACTACAGAGAGACCTGGGGGGGGCTTTACACTGTAACACACAATATATATACCTATAACATACATCACTACAGAGAGACCTGGGGGGGCTTTACACTGTAACACACAATATATATACCTATAACATACATCACTACAGAGAGACCTGGGGGGCTTTACACTGTAACACACAATATATATACCTATAACATACATCACTACAGAGAGACCTGGGGGCTTTACACTGTAACACACAATATATATACCTATAACATACATTACTACAGAGAGACCTGGGGGGGCTTTACACTGTAACACACAATATATATACCTATAACATACATCACTACAGAGACCTGGGGGGCTTTACACTGTAACACACAATATATATACCTATAACATACATCACTACAGAGAGACCTGGGGGGGCTTTACACTGTAACACACAATATATATACCTATAACATACATCACTACAGAGAGACCTGGGGGGGGCTTTACACTGTAACACACAATATATATACCTATAACATACATCACTACAGAGAGACCTGGGGGGGGCTTTACACTGTAACACACAATATATATACCTATAACATACATCACTACAGAGACCTGGGGGGGGCTTTACACTGTAACACACAATATATATACCTATAACATACATCACTACAGAGAGACCTGGGGGGGCTTTACACTGTAACACACAATATATATACCTATAACATACATCACTACAGAGAGACCTGGGGGGGCTTTACACTGTAACACACAATATATATACCTATAACATACATCACTACAGAGAGACCTGGGGGGGCTTTACACTGTAACACACATATATATACCTATAACATACATCACTACAGAGAGACCTGGGGGGCTACACTGTAACACACAATATATATACCTATAACATACATCACTACAGAGAGACCTGGGGGCTTTACACTGTAACACACAATATATATACCTGTAACATACATCACTACAGAGAGACCTGGGGGCTTTACACTGTAACACACAATATATATACCTATAACATACATCACTACAGAGACCTGGGGGGCTTTACACTGTAACACACAATATATATACCTATAACATACATCACTACAGAGAGACCTGGGGGGGGGCTTTACACTGTAACACACAATATATATACCTATAACATACATCACTACAGAGAGACCTGGGGGGCTTTACACTGTAACACACAATATATATACCTATAACATACATCACTACAGAGAGAGGGGGGCTTTACACTGTAACACACAATATATATACCTATAACATACATCACTACAGAGAGACCTGGGGGGGCTTTACACTGTAACACACAATATATATACCTATAACATACATCACTACAGAGACCTGGGGAGGCTTTACACTGTAACACACAATATATATACCTATAATATACATCACTACAGAGAGACCTGGGGGGCTTTACACTGTAACACACAATATATATACCTATAATATACATCACTACAGAGAGACCTGGGGGGGCTTTACACTGTAACACACAATATATATACCTATAACATACATCACTACAGAGAGACCTGGGGGGGGCTTTACACTGTAACACACAATATATATACCTATAACATACATCACTACAGAGAGACCTGGGGGGGCTTTACACTGTAACACACAATATATATACCTATAACATACATCACTACAGAGAGACCTGGGGGGCTTTACACTGTAACACACAATATATATACCTATAACATACATCACTACAGAGAGACCTGGGGGGGCTTTACACTGTAACACACAAATATATATACCTATAACATACATCACTACAGAGAGACCTGGGGGGCTTTACACTGTAACACACAATATATATACCTATAACATACATCACTACAGAGAGACCTGGGGGGCTTTACACTGTACACACAATATATATACCTATAACATACATCACTACAGAGAGACCTGGGGGGCTTTACACTGTAACACACAATATATATACCTATAACATACATCACTACAGAGAGACCTGGGGGGCTTTACACTGTAACACACAATATATATACCTATAACATACATCACTACAGAGAGACCTGGGGGGCTTTACACTGTAACACACAATATATATACCTATAACATACATCACTACAGAGACCTGGGGGGCTTTACACTGTAACACACAATATATATACCTATAACATACATCACTACAGAGAGACCTGGGGGCTTTACACTGTAACACACAATATATATACCTATAACATACATCACTACAGAGAGACCTGGGGGGCTTTACACTGTAACACACAATATATATACCTATAACATACATCACTACAGAGAGACCTGGGGGGGGCTTTACACTGTAACACACAATATATATACCTATAACATACATCACTACAGAGAGACCTGGGGGGGCTTTACACTGTAACACACAATATATATACCTATAACATACATCACTACAGAGAGACCTGGGGGGCTTTACACTGTAACACACAATATATATACCTATAACATACATCACTACAGAGAGACCTGGGGGGGGCTTTACACTGTAACACACAATATATATACCTATAATATACATCACTACAGAGAGACCTGGGGGGCTTTACACTGTAACACACAATATATATACCTATAATATACATCACTACAGAGAGACCTGGGGGGCTTTACACTGTAACACACAATATATATACCTATAACATACATCACTACAGAGAGACCTGGGGGGCTTTACACTGTAACACACAATATATATACCTATAACATACATCACTACAGAGAGACCTGGGGGGGGCTTTACACTGTAACACACAATATATATACCTATAACATACATCACTACAGAGAGACCTGGGGGGGCTTTACACTGTAACACACAATATATATATATACCTGTAACATACATCACTACAGAGAGACCTGGGGGGGGCTTTACACTGTAACACACAATATATATACCTATAACATACATCACTACAGAGAGACCTGGGGGGGGCTTTACACTGTAACACACAATATATATACCTATAACATACATCACTACAGAGAGACCTGGGGGGGGCTTTACACTGTAACACACAATATATATACCTATAACATACATCACTACAGAGAGACCTGGGGGGGGGGCTTTACACTGTAACACACAATATATATACCTATAACATACATCACTACAGAGAGACCTGGGGGGCTTTACACTGTAACACACAATATATATACCTATAACATACATCACTACAGAGAGACCTGGGGGGCTTTACACTGTAACACACAATATATATACCTATAACATACATCACTACAGAGAGACCTGGGGGGCTTTACACTGTAACACACAATATATATACCTATAACATACATCACTACAGAGAGACCTGGGGGGCTTTACACTGTAACACACAATATATATACCTATAACATACATCACTACAGAGAGACCTGGGGGGCTTTACACTGTAACACACAATATATATACCTATAACATACATCACTACAGAGAGACCTGGGGGGCTTTACACTGTAACACACAATATATATACCTATAACATACATCACTACAGAGAGACCTGGGGGGGCTTTACACTGTAACACACAATATATATACCTATAACATACATCACTACAGAGAGACCTGGGGGGCTTTACACTGTAACACACAATATATATACCTATAACATACATCACTACAGAGAGACCTGGGGGGCTTTACACTGTAACACACAATATATATACCTATAACATACATCACTACAGAGAGACCTGGGGGGCTTTACACTGTAACACACAATATATATACCTATAACATACATCACTACAGAGAGACCTGGGGGGGCTTTACACTGTAACACACAATATATATACCTATAACATACATCACTACAGAGAGACCTGGGGGGCTTTACACTGTAACACACAATATATATACCTATAACATACATCACTACAGAGAGACCTGGGGGGCTTTACACTGTAACACACAATATATATACCTATAACATACATCACTACAGAGAGACCTGGGGGGCTTTACACTGTAACACACAATATATATACCTATAACATACATCACTACAGAGAGACCTGGGGGGCTTTACACTGTAACACACAATATATATACCTATAACATACATCACTACAGAGACCTGGGGAGGCTTTACACTGTAACACACAATATATATACCTATAATATACATCACTACAGAGAGACCTGGGGGGGGGCTTTACACTGTAACACACAATATATATACCTATAACATACATCACTACAGAGAGACCTGGGGGGGCTTTACACTGTAACACACAATATATATACCTATAACATACATCACTACAGAGAGACCTGGGGGGCTTTACACTGTAACACACAATATATATACCTATAACATACATCACTACAGAGAGACCTGGGGGGCTTTACACTGTAACACACAATATATATACCTATAACATACATCACTACAGAGAGACCTGGGGGGGGCTTTACACTGTAACACACAATATATATACCTGTAACATACATCACTACAGAGAGACCTGGGGGGCTTTACACTGTACCACACAATATATATACCTATAATATACATCACTACAGAGAGACCTGGGGGGGGCTTTACACTGTAACACACAATATATATACCTATAACATACATCACTACAGAGAGACCTGGGGGCTTTACACTGTAACACACAATATATATACCTATAACATACATCACTACAGAGACCTGGGGGGGGCTTTACACTGTAACACACAATATATATACCTATAACATACATCACTACAGAGAGACCTGGGGGGGCTTTACACTGTAACACACAATATATATACCTATAACATACATCACTACAGAGAGACCTGGGGGCTTTACACTGTAACACACAATATATATACCTATAACATACATCACTACAGAGAGACCTGGGGGGGCTTTACACTGTAACACACAATATATATACCTATAACATACATCACTACAGAGAGACCTGGGGGGCTTTACACTGTAACACACAATATATATACCTATAACATACATCACTACAGAGAGACCTGGGGGCTTTACACTGTAACACACAATATATATACCTATAACATACATCACTACAGAGAGACCTGGGGGCTTTACACTGTACCACACAATATATATACCTGTAACATACATCACTACAGAGAGACCTGGGGGGCTTTACACTGTAACACACAATATATATACCTATAACATACATCACTACAGAGAGACCTGGGGGGGCTTTACACTGTAACACACAATATATATACCTATAACATACATCACTACAGAGAGACCTGGGGGGGGCTTTACACTGTAACACACAATATATATACCTATAACATACATCACTACAGAGAGACCTGGGGGCTTTACACTGTAACACACAATATATATACCTATAACATACATCACTACAGAGAGACCTGGGGGGCTTTACACTGTAACACACAATATATATACCTATAACATACATCACTACAGAGAGACCTGGGGGCTTTACACTGTAACACACAATATATATACCTATAACATACATCACTACAGAGACCTGGGAGGCTTTACACTGGAGACCTGGGGGCTTTACACTGTAACACACAATATATATACCTATAACATACATCACTACAGAGAGACCTGGGGGGCTTTACACTGTAACACACAATATATATACCTATAATATACATCACTACAGAGAGACCTGGGGGGGGCTTTACACTGTAACACACAATATATATACCTATAATATACATCACTACAGAGAGACCTGGGGGGGGGCTTTACACTGTAACACACAATATATATACCTATAACATACATCACTACAGAGAGACCTGGGGGGCTTTACACTGTAACACACAATATATATACCTATAACATACATCACTACAGAGAGACCTGGGGGGGCTTTACACTGTAACACACAATATATATACCTATAACATACATCACTACAGAGAGACCTGGGGGGGGCTTTACACTGTAACACACAATATATATACCTGTAACATACATCACTACAGAGAGACCTGGGGGGCTTTACACTGTACCACACAATATATATACCTATAATATACATCACTACAGAGAGACCTGGGGGGGCTTTACACTGTAACACACAATATATATACCTATAACATACATCACTACAGAGAGACCTGGGGGCTTTACACTGTAACACACAATATATATACCTATAACATACATCACTACAGAGAGACCTGGGGGGGCTTTACACTGTAACACACAATATATATACCTGTAACATACATCACTACAGAGAGACCTGGGGGGCTTTACACTGTAACACACAATATATATACCTATAACATACATCACTACAGAGAGACCTGGGGGGGGCTTTACACTGTAACACACAATATATATACCTATAACATACATCACTACAGAGAGACCTGGGGGGGGCTTTACACTGTAACACACAATATATATATATGTACCTATAACATACATCACTACAGAGAGACCTGGGGGACAGGAGGGCCGGGGGGCCGGGCCGGGGGGGTTTTACAGTGTAATATACATAAATGATAACACAGCTGGTATACACCTTCACCTCGGGGTGTGTGTCTGTGTGTGTGTGTACCTCAGTGTGGGTGCTGCAGCCCCCAGGAGGGCTGGGAAGTCGTCTCCTGTCAGAGGGTTACTCTTCATGGTCCTCACTGGGGAGCTTCTGCTGGGGGTTTGACAGGAATACTCCTGTGTCTCTCCTCAGTCTCCATCCGCTCGGGCCTCTCCATCCGCTCGGGCCTCTCCATCCGCTCGGGCCTCTCCATCCGCTCGGGCCTCTCCATCCGCTCGGGCCTCTCCATCCGCTCGGGCCTCTCCATCCGCTCGGGCCTCTCCATCCGCTCGGGCCTCTCCATCCGCTCGGGCCTCTCCATCCGCTCGGGCCTCTCCATCCGCTCGGGCCTCTCCATCCGCTCGGGCCTCTCCATCCGCTCGGGCCTCTCCATCCGCTCGGGCCTCTCCATCCGCTCGGGCCTCTCCATCCGCTCGGGCCTCTCCATCCGCTCGGGCCTCTCCATCCGCTCGGGCCTCTCCATCCGCTCGGGCCTCTCCATCCGCTCGGGCCTCTCCATCCTCTCCTCTTTGCGGTGTTTGGGCGCTGCGCTCCTGTCCTGGGAGTCTCGTCCTCCGTCCTCCCGTCTCCTCTGCTGCATCAAAGAGGCTCTGACTGCTACTGCCAACTCCCTGTCCTCCTCCTCACTACCAAAACACAGCACTGTTATAGTCTATCACAGAGTCATAATACCCAGAAGACACTGGTGAAACACGCAAACGGTTCCAATCGTTTATCCACAATTCATGATGTTTGATTGTGTCTGCGGGTGCGAGGTGGGTCGCCTACTTCAAGTAACGTAAACTCATGTAAACTCGTACATCGCCTTGGTCCGCCCTTACTTTAGCGCCCCCAAAACGTAATACTTCCAGATCAACTGTAATGTCAATACCATTGTAAAGCACAATTTCTCCCCTTTGCAACAGAATCAATTACATGACCTAAACACTGCCCGTTTCTGCATAATTCAAGCAATGAGCCTCGTCGGGTCTTTTTAAAAATGGCGGGTGGGGAAGCGAAACTAATGCGCGATAGTGAGAAGGAGAGATGTTGTCGTCGTGTGGGAAAATGGCTTTTTCACTCGATCTGTCCAACTTATCACCTCTAAAATATTATATAAACTCTTTATAGAGTTTATTTACATGTCATTACATACACATTTGAAGGTTTGTGTCGAATTTGAATCGGGTTATTAGGGCGGTTCTAAAGTGATCTTAGAAGTAAACAGCGGCTTTGAGAATGATGATCGAAACAAATGACGAGGATGATAGAAGTGGAGAGAGATTGTAAGACAGAAATAGTTGCTTTATTCTGTACGTTACGACAGGACACGTCGAGATGTAACGGAGGGTCAGTTTTCTCAACTTTTCTCCAATAATATAGATCCATTACCATGTCGATCAACGCTTGAATAGAAACCTTATTCACACCCCCAATTTTGAAGTCAACACAGTCGCCACAGTCCCATTAGTTTTCTTTGAAGCCTTGTTTGAATGTTGCGGTTGCGCACATTTGTACGGAATGTGGCGAGTTTACGTTACTTGGGGGTATGATATAAAATGCTAACCTCTCCTGTTATTGTAATGGTGAGAGGTTAGCATGTCTTGGGGGTATGATATAAAATGCTAACCTCCCGGTTACTGTAATGGTGAGAGGTTAGCATGTCTTGGAGGTATGATATAAAATGCTAACCTCCCGTTTATTGTAATGGTGAGAGGTTAGCATGTCTTGGAGGTATGATATAAAATGCAAACCTCCCTGTTACTGTAATGGTGAGAGGTTTGCATGTCTTGGGGTATGATATAAAATGCTAACCTCCCTGTTATTGTAATGGTGAGAGGTTAGCATGTCTTGGGGTATGATATAAAATGCTAACCTCCCTGTTATTGTAATGGTGAGAGGTTAGCATGTCTTGGAGGTATGATATAAAATGCTAACCTCCCCTGTTATTGTAATGGTGAGAGGTTAGCATGTCTTGGAGGCTATGATATAAAATGCTAACCTCCCTGTTATTTTAATGGTGAGAGGTTAGCATGTCTTGGGGGTATGATATAAAATGCTAACCTCCCCTGTTATTGTAATGGTGAGAGGTTAGCATGTCTTGGGGTATAATATAAAATGCTAACCTCCCCTGTTATTGTAATGGTGAGAGGTTAGCATGTCTTGGGGTATGATATAAAATGCTAACCTCCCTGTTATTGTAATGGTGAGAGGTTAGTATGTCTTGGAGTATGATATAAAATGCTAACCTCCCTGTTATTGTAATGGTGAGAGGTTAGTATGTCTTGGGGTATGATATAAAATGCTAACCTCCCCTGTTATTGTAATGGTGAGAGGTTAGCATGTCCTGGGGTATGATATAAAATAACCTCCCCTGTTATTGTAATGGTGAGATGTATGATATAAAATGCTAACCTCCCCTGTTATTGTAATGGTGAGAGGTTAGCATGTCTTGGGGGTATGATATAAAATGCTAACCTCCCCTGTTATTGTAATGGTGAGAGGTTAGCATGTCTTGAGAGTGATCAGCTAACTTTAGCCACCGCTAGCTAGAAATCAATAAGAGTAATGGGTGCAACCCAGCAATGTTTTGGACAAATGAACTGAAATCTACTGGTTTGAAGTTACTTAAAGTTGATTAGTGTGATGTGTCACGGATGTCATGGTGGTCTCATAGTGATGATGTCATACTGACCGGTTGTATCTCCAGCTACCTCTGGTGTTCGGTTGGTTCCCTTGGCTCCTTCCTCTTCCCCCGACCCGATCTCGCCTCCTCATAGTCCTCTCCAGACACCATGCCTCCTTGAAGGAACACACAGTGTGTTGTTACCAAGCAGGCCTGAAATCCAGTTTGTTTAGACAGAAAAGCACAGTATCCAGTCTCACCATCGTTGCGTCGGGTCTGGCGAGGGGCATAGCTGAACTGCAGGTCTATGTGTCGGTTCTGTCGTGCTTCGGCTCGGTTCTTGCTGTGTGCTGAGGCCTTGTGGGCCTTGTAGTCGATCTGGCTCCTGAAGGCGTGGGTGAACTGCTCCGTAGCACAGCGCCCCTCCTCACACAGGTAGTGGGCCTCCCGGAAGTGTTCGCTCAGGTACTGGTAGTCACTGTGGAGAGAAGGGGGGGGGGCACCAACATACTTAGGACAGATACAGGGAGGGGGGTTGTGAGTTTCTCAATTTGTACCATTTTCTACTTGGTAGAATAATAGTGAAGACATCAAAATGATGAAATAACACATTTGGAATCATGTAGTAACCAAAACAGTGTTACATTTTTAAAAACTCAGCAAAAAAGAAACTTCCCTTTTTCAGGACCCTGTCTTTCAAAGATAAATTGTTAAAAACCCAAATAACTTCACAGATATTCATTGTAAAGGGTTTAAACACTGTTTCCCAATGCTTGTTCAATGAACCATAAACAATTAATGAACAGGCACCAGTGGAACGGTCGTTAAGACACTAACAGCTTACGGACGGTAAGCAATTAAGGTCACAGTTATGAAAATTTAGGACACTAAAGAGGTCTTTCTATGGACTCTGAAAAACACCAAAAGAAAGATGCCCAGGGTCCCTGCTCATCTGCGTGAATGTGCCTTAGGCATGCTGCAAGGAGGCATGAGGACTCCAGATGTGGCCAGGGCAATAAATTACAATGTCCGTACTGTGAGATGCCTAAGACAGCGCTACAGGGAGACAGGACGGACAGCTGATCGTCCTCTCAGTGGCAGACCACGTGTAACAACACCTGCACAGGATCGGTACATCCTAACATCACACCTGCGGGACAGGTACAGGATGGCAACAACAACTGCCCAAGTTACACCAGAAACGCACAATCCCTCCATCAGTGCTCAGACTGTCCGCAATAGGCTGAGAGAGGCTGGACTGAGGGCTTGTAGGCCTGTTGTAAGGCAGGTCCTCACCAGACATCACCGACAACAATGTTGCCTATGGGCACAAACCCCCACGCTGGACCAGACAAGACAGACAAAAAGTGTTCATTCAAAAAGTCCTCCTCACTGACGAGTCGAGGTTTGTCTCACCAGGGGTGATGGTCGGATTTGCGTTTATTGTCGAAGGAATGAGCGTTACACTGAGGCCTGTACTCTGGAGCGGGATCGATTTGGAGGTGGAGGGTCCGTCATGGTCTGGGGTGGTGTGTCACAGCATCATCGGACTGAGCTTGTTGTCATTGGAGGCAATCTCAACGCTGTGCGTTACAGGGAAGACATCCTCCTCCCTCATGTGGTACCCTTCCTACAGGCTCACCCTGACATGACCCTCCAGCATGACAATGCCACCAGCCATACTGCTCGTTCTGTGCGTGATTTCCTGCAAGACAGGAATGTCAGTGTCCTGCCATCGAAGAGCCTGGATCTCAATCCCATTGAGCACGTCTGGGACCTCTTGGATAAGAGGGTGAGGGTTAGGGCCATTCCCCACGGAAATGTCTGGGACCTCTTGGATCAGAGGGGAGTGAGGGCCATTCCCCACGGAAATGTCTGGGAACAGTGCTTGGTGGAAGAGTGGGGTAACATCTCACAGCAAGAACTGTCAAATCTGGTGCAGTCCATGAGGAGGAGATGCACTGCAGTACTTAATGCAGCTGGTGGCCACACCAGATACTAACTGTTACTTTTGATTAGGACCACCCCCCTTTGTTCATTCCATCATGTGGAACTTGTTCAGTTTATGTCTCAGTTGTTGAATCTTGTTCATACAAATATTTACAAATAAAGTTTGCTGAAAATAAACACAGTTGACAGTGAGAGGAAGTTTATTTCTTTTACAGAGTTTATATTTGAGATTCTTCAAAGTTGCCACCCTTTGCCTTGATGACAGCTTTGCATACTCATGGCATTCTCTCAACCAGCTTCATGAGGAATGCTTTTCCAACAGTCTTGAAGGAGTTTCCTCATATGCTGAGAACTTGTTGGCTCTTTTCCTTCATTCTGCAGTCCAACTCATCCCAAACCATCTCAGTTGGTTGAGGTCAGGTGATTGTGGAGGCCAGGTCATCTGATGCAGCACTTCATCACTCCTTAATATAATAATATAATAATAATATAATATAATATATGCCATTTCTATGGTCATGTGTGCACATTCTACACAGCCTGGAGCCATGTGCACTTACACAGCCTGGAAGTGTGCTGCGTCATTGTCCTGTTGAAAAATCAATGAGCGCAAACTAAGATGGGATGGTGTATCGCTGCAGAATGCTGTGGTAGCCATGCTTGTTAAGAGTGCCTTGAATTCAAAATAAATCCCTCAGTGTCACAAGCAAAGCACCCCCACCCCCCATCCTCCATGCTTCACGGTGGGAACCACACATGCGGAGATCTTCCGTTCATTGCTCGTGTTTCTTAACCTAAGCAAGTCTCTTCTTATTCGTGTCCTTTAGTAGTGGTTTCTCTGCAGCAATTCAACCATTGACCACTCTGAACAGTTGATGTTGAGAGTCATTTATTTGGGCTGCAATTTCTGAAGCTGGTAACTATAATTAAGTTATCCTCTGCAGCAGAGAGAACTCTGGGTCTTCCTTTCCTGTGGCAGTCCTCATGAGAGACAGTTAACTCTAATGAACTTATCCTCTGCAGCAGAGGGAACTCTGGGTCTTCCTTTCCTGTGGCGCTCCTCATGAGAGCCAGTTTCATAACTTGAATGTTTTGCGACTGCAGCAGAAGAAACGTTCAGAGTTCTGATTGACTGACCTTCATGTCTTTCCTGATGGACTGTCCTGACTGAGCCATGTCTTCAAAGTAATGATGGACTGTTGTTTGACTGCACCTTCATGTCTTAAAGTTGATGGATTTGTTGTATTGACTGACCTTCATGTCTTAAAGTAATGATGGACTGTTGTATTGACTGACCTTCATGTCTTAAAGTAATGATGGACTGACCTTCATGTCTTAAAGTAATGATGGACTGACCTTCATGTCTTAAAGTAATGATGGACTGTTGTATTGACTGACCTTCATGTCTTAAAGTAATGATGGACTGACCTTCATGTCTTAAAGTAATGATGGACTGACCTTCCTGTCTTAAAGTAATGATGGACTGTTGTATTGACTGACCTTCATGTCTTAAAGTAATGATGGACTGTTGTATTGACTGACCTTCATGTCATAAAGTAATGATGGACTGTTGTATTGACTGACCTTCATGTCTTAAAGTAATGATGGACTGTTGTATTGACTGACCTTCATGTCTTAAAGTAATGATGGACTGTTGTATTGACTGACCTTCATGTCTTAAAGTAATGATGGACTGTTGTATTGACTGACCTTCATGTCTTAAAGTATGGACTGTTGATTGACTGACCTTCATGTCTTAAAGTAATGATGGACTGTTGTATTGACTGACCTTCATGTCTTAAAGTAATGATGGACTGTTGTATTGACTGACCTTCATGTCTTAAAGTAATGATGGACTGTTGTATTGACTGACCTTCATGTCTTAAAGTAATGATGGACTGTTGTATTTGACCTTCATGTCTTAAAGTAATGATTGACTGACCTTCATGTCTTAAAGTAATGATGGACTGTTGTATTGACTGACCTTCATGTCTTAAAGTAATGATGGACTGTTGTATTGACTGACCTTCATGTCTTAAAGTAATGATGGACTGTTGTATTGACTGACCTTCATGTCTTAAAGTAATGATGGACTGTTGTATTGACTGACCTTCATGTCTTAAAGTAATGATGGACTGACCTTCATGTCTTAAAGTAATGATGGACTGTTGTATTGACTGACCTTCATGTCTTAAAGTAATGATGGACTGTTGTATTGACTGACCTTCATGTCTTAAAGTAATGATGGACTGTTGTATTGACTGACCTTCATGTCTTAAAGTAATGATGGACTGACCTTCATGTCTTAAAGTAATGATGGACTGTTGTATTGACTGACCTTCATGTCTTAAAGTAATGATGGACTGTTGTATTGACTGACCTTCATGTCTTAAAGTAATGATGGACTGTTGTATTGACTGACCTTCATGTCTTAAAGTAATGATGGACTGTTGTATTGACTGACCTTCATGTCTTAAAGTAATGATGGACTGACCTTCATGTCTTAAAGTAATGATGGACTGACCTTCATGTCTTAAAGTAATGATGGACTGTTGTATTGACTGACCTGAACCATGTCTTAAAGTAATGATGGACTGACCTTCATGTCTTAAAGTAATGATGGACTGACCTTCATGTTTTAAAGTAATGATGGACTGTTGTATTGACTGACCTTCATGTCTTAAAGTAATGATGGACTGTTGTATTGACTGACCTTCATGTCTTAAAGTAATGATGGACTGTTGTATTGACTGACCTTCATGTCTTAAAGTAATGATGGACTGTTGTATTGACTGACCTTCATGTCTTAAAGTAATGATGGACTGTTGTATTGACTGACCTTCATGTCTTAAAGTAATGATGGACTGTTGTATTGACTGACCTTCATGTCTTAAAGTAATGGACTGTTGTATTGACTGACCTTCATGCCTTAAAGTAATGATGGACTGTTGTTCTGACCTTCATGCCTTAAAAATGATGGACTGTTGTTCTGACCTTCATGTCTTAAAGTAATGATGGACTGTTGTTCTGACCTTCATGTCCAAAGTAATGATGGACTGTTGTATTGACTGACCTTCATGTCTTAAATAGGGCTGTGATTGACTGACCTTCATGTCTTAAAGTAATGATGGACTGTTGTTCTGACCTTCATGTCCAAAGTAATGATGGACTGTTGTTCTGTTCATGTCTTAAATAATGATGGACTGTTGTATTCTGACCTTCATGTCCAAATAATGATGGCTGTTGTTCTGACCTTCATGTCCAAATAAGGGATGGACTGACCTTCATGTCTTAAAGTAATGATGGACTGTGTTCTGACCTTCATGTCTTAAATAATGATGGACTGTTGTTCTGACCTTCATGTCTTAAAAATGATGGACTGTTGTATTCTGACCTTCATGTCCAAATATGGGCTGACCTTCTGTCTTAAAAATGATGGACTGTTGTTCTGACCTTCATGTCCAAATAATGATGGACTGTTGTGTTCTGACCTTCATGTCTTAAAGTAATGATGGACTGTTGTGACCTTCATGTCTTAAAGTAATGATGGACTGTTGTTCTGACCTTCATGTCTTAAATAATGATGGCTGTGTTCTGATGGACACCTTCATGTCTTAAAGTAATGATGGACTGTGTATTCTGACCTTCATGTCTTAAAAATGATGGGCTGACCTTCTGTCTTAAAGTAATGATGGACTGACCTTCATGTCTTAAAAATGATGGACTGTTGTATTCTGACCTTCATGTCTTAAAGTAATGATGGACTGTGTTCTGACCTTCATGTCCAAAGTAATGATGGACTGTTGTTCTGAACTTCATGTCTTAAAGTAATGATGGACTGTTGTTCTGACCTTCATGTCTTAAAGTAATGATGGGACCTTCATGTCTTAAAGTAATGATGGACTGTTGTTCTGACCTTCATGTCTTAAAGTAATGATGGACTGTTGTTCTGACCTTCATGTCTTAAAGTAATGATGGACTGTTGTATTGACTGACCTTCATGTCTTAAAGTAATGATGGACTGTTGTATTCTGACCTTCATGTCTTAAAGTAATGATGGACTGACCTTCATGTCTTAAAAATGATGGGCTGACCTTCATGTCTTAAAGTAATGATGGACTGTTGTATTCTGACCTTCATGTCTTAAAGTAATGATGGCTGACCTTCATGTCTTAAAGTAATGATGGACTGACCTTCATGTCTTAAAGTAATGATGGACTGTTGTATTCTGACCTTCATGTCTTAAAGTAATGATGGACTGTTGTATTGACTGATCTTCATGTCTTAAAGTAATGATTGACTGACCTTCATGTCTTAAAGTAATGATGGACTGTTGTTCTGACCTTCATGTCCAAATAGATGGCTGTGTTCTGACCTTCATGTCTTAAATAATGATGGACTGTTCTATTGACTGACCTTCATGTCTTAAAAATGATGGGCTGTTGTATTCTGTTCATGTCCAAATAGGGATGGACTGACCTTCTGTTTAAAAATGAGGGCTGTGTTCTGTCATGTCCAAATAATGAGGGCTGTGTTCTGACCTTCATGTCTTAAAAACCTAGGGCTGTGTTCTGTAACCAAATGATGGCTGTGTTCTGTTCATGTCCAAATATGATGGCTGTGTTCTGACCTTCACCAAATAGGGCTGTGTTCTGTACACCAAATAGGACTGTGTTCTGTTCACAAATACCTTCATGTCACCAAATAGGGCTGTGTTCTTAACCAAATGATGGACTGACCTTCCAAATGATGGCTGTGTTCTGACTGACCATCATGTCTTAAACCAAATGATGGCTGTGTGTTCTGACCTTCACCAAATAGGGCTGTGTTCTGTCACCAAATGATGGGCTGTGTTCTGTTCATGTCCAAATAGGGCTGTGTTCTGTTCATGTCTTAAAAATAGGACTGCATGTCTTAAAGTAATGTTCTGTTCACCAAATAGGGCTGTGTTCTGTTCACCAAATAGGGCTGTGTTCTGTTCATGTCCAAATAGGGCTGTGTTCTGACCTTCATGTCCAAATAGGGCTGTGTTCTGACCATCATGTCTTCACCAAATATGGCTGTGTATTCTGTTCATGTCTTAAAAATGATGGCTGTGTTCTGACCTTCATGTCTTAAAATAGGGCTGTGTTCTGTCTTAAAAATGATGGACTGACCAAATAGGGCTGTGTTCATGTCTTAAAGTAATGATTGACTGACCTTCTGTCTCACCAAATAGGGCTGTGTTCTGACCTTCATGTCACCAAATAGGGCTGTGTTCTGTCATGTCTTAACCAAATAGGGCTGTGTTCTGACACCTTCATGTCTGTGTTCTTTCAGTGTGGATGACGGATCACCAAATAGGGCTGTGTTCTGTCCTCACCAAATAGGGCTGTGTTCTGTACACCAAATGGGCTGTGTTCTGTTGACCAAATAGGGCTGTGTTCTGACAACACCCTGTGTTCTCAACTAAATAGGGCTGTGTTCTGTTCACCAAATAGGGCTGTGTTCTACAACATCACCCTGCCTCAAATAGGGCTGTGTTCTGGTCCTAATCCAGGCACTTGTCATCTAGGGCTGTCTCTGTTACTGCAAATCGCTGTTGGCTGGGCTCCCTGCCTGTGCCATTAAACCCTACAACTCATCCAGCTGTGTTCTGTCACCTGGTCTGTGTTCAACCTTCCCAAGTTCTCTCACGTCACCCCGCTCCTGCTCTCTCCACTGGCTTCCAGTTGAAGCTGTTCCGCTACAAGACCATGGTGCTGTGCCTCACGGAGCTGTGAGGGGGAACGGCACCTCAGTACCTCCAGGCTGTGATCAGGCCCTACACCCAAACAAGGGCACTGTGTTCATCCACCTCTGGGCTGTGTTCTCCCTACCACTGAGGGAAGTACAGTTCTGTTCAGCCAAATAAAACTGTTCTGCTCTGGCCCCCAATGGTGGAACAAACTCCCTCACCACGCCAGGGCTGGAGTCTGTCACCACCAAACCTGAAACCTGTGTTCTGTACCCAAATAGGGCTGTCCTTCTCACCCAAAAAGATTTAGATGCACCAAATAGGGCTGGCTGTTCCAAATAGGGCTGTACTGATGTCATAAGGTGTATGCACCAAATAGTCGCTCTGTGCGTCTGTAAATGACTTAAATGTAAATGTAAATGTGTTCTGGTTGTGTGTGTGTGTGTGTGTACCTGTAGTACTCCTGGTTGTGTGTGTACCTGTAGTACTCCTGGTTGTGTGTGTGTGTGTACCTGTAGTACTCCTGGTGTGTGTGTGTGTACCTGTAGTACTCCTGGTTGTGTGTGTGTGTACCTGTAGTACTCCTGGTTGTGTGTGTGTGTACCTGTAGTACTCCTGGTTGGTTGTGTGTGTACCTGTAGTACTCCTGGTTGTGTGTGTGTCTGTACCTGTGTCCTGGTTCCTGGTGTGTGTGTACCTGTAGTACTCCTGGTTGTGTTGTGTGTGTACCTGTAGTACTCCTGGTGTCTGTGTGTGTGTGTACCTGTAGTACTCCTGGTTGTGTGTGTGTGTGTACCTGTAGTACTCCTGGTTGTGTGTGTGTGTACCTGTAGTACTCCTGGTGTGTGTGTGTGTGTACCTGTAGTACTGGTTCCTGGTACCTGTGTACTCCTGTGTGTGTGTACCTGTAGTACTCCTGGTTGTGTGTGTACCTGTAGTACTCCTGGTTGTGTGTGTACCTGTAGTACTCCTGGTTGTGTGTGTACCTGTAGTACTCCTGGTTGTGTGTGTACCTGTAGTACTCCTGGTTGTGTGTGTACCTGTAGTACTCCTGGTTGTGTGTGTACCTGTAGTACTCCTGGTTGTGTGTGTACCTGTAGTACTCCTGGTTGTGTGTGTACCTGTAGTACTCCTGGTTGTGTGTGTACCTGTAGTACTCCTGGTTGTGTGTGTGTGTGTACCTGTAGTACTCCTGGTTGTGTGTGTGTGTGTACCTGTAGTACTCCTGGTTGTGTGTGTGTGTGTACTCCTGTAGTGTGTGTACCTGGTCCTGTGTGTGTGTGTGTACCTGTAGTACTCCTGGTTGTGTGTGTGTGTGTACCTGTAGTACTCCTGGTTGTGTGTGTGTGTGTACCTGTAGTACTCCTGGTACTCCTGGTGTGTGTGTACCTGTAGTACTCCTGGTTGTGTGTGTGTGTACCTGTAGTACTCCTGGTACTCCTGGTTGTGTGTGTGTGTACCTGTAGTACTCCTGGTGTGTGTGTGTGTGTACCTGTAGTACTCCTGGTTGTGTGTGTGTGTACCTGTAGTACTCCTGGTTGTGTGTGTGTGTACCTGTAGTACTCCTGGTTGTGTGTGTGTGTACCTGTAGTACTCCTGGTTGTGTGTGTGTGTGTACCTGTAGTACTCCTGGTTGTGTGTGTGTGTGTACCTGTAGTACTCCTGGTTGTGTGTGTGTGTGTACCTGTAGTACTCCTGGTTGTGTGTGTGTGTGTACCTGTAGTACTCCTGGTTGTGTGTGTGTGTACCTGTAGTACTCCTGGTTGTGTGTGTACCTGTAGTACCTGGTTGTGTGTACTCCTGGTACTCCTGGTTGTGTGTGTGTACCTGTAGTACTCCTGGTTGTGTGTGTACCTGTAGTACTCCTGGTTGTGTGTGTGTGTACCTGTAGTACTCCTGGTTGTGTGTGTACCTGTAGTACTCCTGGTTGTGTGTGTGTGTGTACCTGTAGTACTCCTGGTTGTGTGTGTGTGTGTACCTGTAGTACTCCTGGTGTGTGTGTGTGTGTACCTGTAGTACTCCTGGTTGTGTGTGTGTGTGTACCTGTAGTACTCCTGGTTGTGTGTGTGTGTACCTGTAGTACTCCTGGTTGTGTGTGTGTGTGTACCTGTAGTACTCCTGGTTGTGTGTGTGTGTGTACCTGTAGTACTCCTGGTTGTGTGTGTGTGTGTACCTGTAGTACTCCTGGTGTGTGTGTGTGTACCTGTAGTACTCCTGGTTGTGTGTGTGTACCTGTAGTACTCCTGTTTGTGTGTGTGTGTACCTGTAGTACTCCTGGTTGTGTGTGTGTGTACCTGTAGTACTCCTGTTTGTGTGTGTGTGTGTACCTGTAGTACTCCTGGTTGTGTGTGTGTGTACCTGTAGTACTCCTGGTTGTGTGTGTGTGTACCTGTAGTACTCCTGGTTGTGTGTGTGTGTACCTGTAGTACTCCTGGTTGTGTGTGTGTGTACCTGTAGTACTCCTGGTTGTGTGTGTGTGTACCTGTAGTACTCCTGGTTGTGTGTGTGTGTACCTGTAGTACTCCTGGTTGTGTGTGTGTGTACCTGTAGTACTCCTGGTTGTGTGTGTGTGTACCTGTAGTACTCCTGGTTGTGTGTGTGTACCTGTAGTACTCCTGGTTGTGTGTGTGTGTACCTGTAGTACTCCTGGGCTCCGTCAGCATCACAGAAGTGACAGAAGTAATGATCTCTACGGAGGTGTTTCAGCAGCTCGTCGTTGTCAAGGTAACGGTCATCACAGAACTTGCAGAGCGGGTGTCCGCGGTGAGACGTGTCATCTGGGTCACCATGGGTACGGTGACGTGCCAGATCCTTCCGGTTATACCACTTCCTCTCATGGGAGAAGATCTGGTGGGAACAGGTTACATACATGTTAGACAGACAGGTATAACAGGCAGACAGACAGGTATAACAGGCAGACAGACAGACAGGTATAACAGACAGACAGACAGGTATAACAGGCAGACAGACAGACAGGTATAACAGGCAGACAGACAGACAGGTATAACAGGCAGACAGACAGACAGGTATAACAGGCAGACAGACAGGTATAACAGGCAGACAGACAGGTATAACAGGCAGACAGACAGGTATAACAGGCAGACAGACAGGTATAACAGGCAGACAGACAGGTATAACAGACAGACAGACAGGTATAACAGACAGACAGACAGGTATAACAGGCAGACAGACAGGTATAACAGGCAGACAGACAGGTATAACAGGCAGACAGACAGGTATAACAGGCAGACAGACAGGTATAACAGGCAGACAGACAGGTATAACAGGCAGACAGACAGGTATAACAGGCAGACAGACAGGTATAACAGGCAGACAGACAGGTATAACAGGCAGACAGACAGGTATAACAGGCAGACAGACAGGTATAACAGGCAGACAGACAGGTATAACAGGCAGACAGACAGGTATAACAGGCAGACAGACAGGTATAACAGGCAGACAGACAGGTATAACAGGCAGACAGACAGGTATAACAGGCAGACAGACAGGTATAACAGGCAGACAGACAGGTAACCTACCTGCAGGTGTTTGGTACAGAGTTTGCAACAGAAGAGTTCGTGCTGTTTCCTCATGTGCTGCTCCAACTCCTCAAACTTTGAGAAGACTTTAGACTCTGGACACACAGGACACTCAGACTGCAGCAGTGTCCTACAGGCAGAGACAGAGAGAGACATGAGGAAGAGAGACAGAGACAGATAGTAGATAGAGAGGGCCAGGGGGAGGACAGGAGAGGAAGAGCAGTCCAGGGGGAAGAGGAGAGAGGGAGAGGAGAGAGGGCCAGGAGGAAGAGGAGAGAGGGATAGGAGAGATGGCCAGGAGGAAGAGGAGAGATGGCCAGGAGGAAGAGGAGAGAGGGATAGGAGGAAGAGGAGAGAGGGATAGGAGAGAGGGAGAGGAGAGAGGGCCAGGAGGAAGAGGAGAGAGGGATAGGAGAGAGGATAGGAGAGAGGGCCAGGAGGAAGAGGAGACAGGGATAGGAGAGAGGGATAGGAGAGAGGGCCAGGTAGGACAGACAGAGAGGGATAGGAGGAAGAGGAGAGAGGGATAGGAGGAAGAGGCAGACAGACAGGGATAACAGGAGAGAGGGCCAGGTATAAGAGGAGAGAGGGCCAGGGGGAAGAGGGACAGAGGGCCAGGGGAAGAACAGGCAGGGGGAAGAGGACAGAGGGCCAGGGGGGGAAGAGGAGAGAGGGCCAGGGGGAAGAGGAGAGAGGGCCAGGGGGAAGAGGAGAGAGGGCCAGGGGGGAAGAGGAGACAGGGCCAGGGGGAAGAGGAGAGAGGGCCAGGGGGAAGAGGAGAGAGGGCCAGGGGGAACAGGAGAGAGGGCCAGGTATAAGAGGAGGAGAGAGGGCCAGGAAGGGAAGAGGAGAGAGGGCCAGGGGGAAGAGGAGAGAGTTAGGGCCAGGGGAGGAGAGGAGAGAGGGCCAGGGGAAGAGGAGAGAGGGAAGAGGAGAGAGGGCCAGGAAGGGAGAGAGGGCCAGGGGAAGAGAGAGAGAGGGCCAGGGGGAAGAGGAGAGAGGGCCAGGAGGAACAGGAGGAGAGGTCCAGAGGGGAAGAGGAGAGAGGGCCAGGAGGAGGAGAGAGGGCCAGGGGGAAGAGGAGAGAGGGCCAGGAGGAACAGGAGAGAGGGCCAGGAGGAAGGTCCAGGAGAGAGGGACAGAAGAGGGAGAGGAGGGGGAAGAGGAGAGGGCCAGGAGGGGGAAGAGGAGAGAGGGCCAGGGGGAAGAGGAGAGAGGGCCAGGGGGAAGAGGAGGAGAGGGCCAGGGGGAAGAGGAGAGAGGGCCAGGGGGAAGAGGAGAGACAGGGGGAAGAGGAGAGAGGGCCAGGAGGGGACAGGAGAGGAGAGAAGTCCAGGAGAGAGGGCCAGGGGAAGAGGAGAGAGGGCCAGGGGGGAGGAGAGGAGAGAGAGGGCCAGGGGAAGAGGAGAGAGGGCCAGGAGGGAGGGAGAGGAGAGGAAGAGAGGGCCAGGGGGAAGAGGAGAGAGGGTTAGGAGGAAGAGGAGAGAGAGGAGAGAGGGCCAGGGGAAGAGGAGGAGGAGAGGGATAGGAGGAGAGGGCCAGGGGGAGGAGAGAGGGCCAGGAGGAAGAGGAGAGAGGAAGAGAGGGCCAGGAGGAAGAGGAGACAGGGCCAGGAGGAAGAGGAGAGAGGAAGAGGAGGAGGCCAGGGAGAAGAGGAGAGAGGGCCAGGGGGAAGAGGAGAGAGGGCCAGGAGGAGAGGAAGAGAGGTCCAGGAGGAGGAGAGGAGGAAGAGAGAGGGCCAGGGAGGAGAGGAGAGAGGGCCAGGAGGAAGAGGAGGAGAGAGGAGAGAAAGAGAGGGCCAGGAGGAGAGAGGAGAGAGGGATAGGAGGAGAGAGGCCAGGAGAAGAGGAGAGGAGAGAGGGCCAGGAGGAAGAGGAGAGATGGACAGGAGAGGGCCAGGGGGAAGAGGAGGAAGAGGGCCAGGGCCAGGGGAAGAGGAGAGAGGGCCAGGAGGAGGAAGAGGAGAGAGGAAGAGGAGAGAGGCCAGGGGAAGAGGAGAGAGGGCCAGGAGGAAGTCCAGGAGAGAGGACAGGAGGAAGAGGAGAGAGGGCCAGGGGGAAGAGGAGAGAGGCCAGGAGGAAGAGGACAGAGGGCCAGGAGGTCCAGGAGGAAGAGGAGAGAGGAGAGGAAGAGAGAGGGCCAGGGGGAAGAGGAGAGGGAGGGGGGGGATAGGGGAGAGAGGGCCAGAGAGGAGGGGAAGAGGAGAGAGGCCAGGAAGAGGAGAGAGGGCCAGGAGGAAGAGGAGAGAGGGCCAGGAGGAGGAAGAGGAGAGAGGGCCAGGGGAAGAGGAGAGAGGGCCAGGGGGAAGAGGAGAGAGGGCCAGGGGAAGAGGAGAGAGGGCCAGGGGAAGAGGAGAGAGGGCCAGGGGAAGAGGAGAGAGGCCAGGAGGAAGAGGAGAGAGGGCCAGGAAGAGGAGAGGGCCAGGAGGAAGAGGGAGAGGGCCAGGAGGAAGAGGGAGAGGGATAGGAGGAAGAGGGAGAGGGCCAGGAGGAAACAGGAGAGGAGGGATAGGAGGAAGAGGAGAGAGGGCCAGGGGGAAGAGGAGAGAGGGCCAGGGGGAAGAGGAGAGAGGGCCAGGGGGAAGAGGAGAGAGGGCCAGGGGGAAGAGGAGAGAGGGCCAGGAGGGGGAAGAGGAGAGAGGGCCAGGGGAAGAGGAGAGAGGGCCAGGAGCAAGGGGGAAGAGGAGAGAGGGCCAGGGGGAAGAGGAGAGAGGGCCAGGGGGAAGAGGAGAGAGGGCCAGGAGGAGGAGGACAGAGGGAGAAGAGAGGGCCAGGGGGAAGAGGAGAGAGGGCCAGGGGGAAGAGGAGAGAGGGCCAGGAGGAAGAGGAGAGAGGGATAATAGAGAGGGCCAGGGGGAAGAGGAGAGAGGGATAGGGGAAGAGGAGAGAGGGCCAGGGGGAAGAGGAGAGAGGGCCAGGAGGAAAAGGAGAGAGGGCCAGGAGGAAGAGGAGAGAGGAAGAGGAGAGAGGGCCAGGAGGAAGAGGGGAGAGGGATAGGAGGAAGAGGGATAGGAGGAAGAGGGATAGGAGGAAGAGGGATAGGAGGAGGAAAGCAGTGTACCTGAACTGAGCGTATATCTTGGAGTCTGTAAAGTAGATGTCATGTTTCCTTTCCACCTGCAGCGTCTGGAGGGGCTGAGAGGAGAACGCCACCAACTTCTGCACAAACAGCACCTAGACACAAACACCCTGTCAATGGGAATCAGCCTTTACCTGACCTGTCCACTGGTAGCTGCACAAACAGCACCTAGACACAAACAGCACCTAGACACAAACAGCACCTAGACACAAACAGCACCTAGACACAAACAGCCTGTCAATGGGAATCAGCCTCTACCTGACCTGTCCACTGGTAGCTGCACAAACAGCACCTAGACACAAACAGCCTGTCAATGGGAATCAGCCTTTACCTGACCTGTCCACTGGTAGCTGCACAAACAGCACCTAGACACAAACAGCCTGTCAATGGGAATCAGCCTTTACCTGACCTGTCCACTGGTAGCTGCACAAACAGCACCTAGACACAAACAGCCTGTCAATGGGAATCAGCCTTTACCTGACCTGTCCACTGGTAGCTGCACAAACAGCACCTAGACACAAACAGCACCTAGACACAAACAGCACCTAGACACAAACAGCCTGTCAATGGGAATCAGCCTTTACCTGACCTGTCCACTGGTAGCTGCACAAACAGCACCTAGACACAAACAGCACCTAGACACAAACAGCCTGTCAATGGGAATCAGCCTTTACCTGACCTGTCCACTGGTAGCTGCACAAACAGCACCTAGACACAAACAGCCTGTCAATGGGAATCAGCCTCTACCTGACCTGTCCACTGGTAGCTGCACAAACAGCACCTAGACACAAACAGCCTGTCAATGGGAATCAGCCTTTACCTGACCTGTCCACTGGTAGCTGCACAAACAGCACCTAGACACAAACAGCACCTAGACACAAACAGCACCTAGACACAAACAGCACCTAGACACAAACACCCTGTCAATGGGAATCAGCCTTTACCTGACCTGTCCACTGGTAGCTGCACAAACAGCACCTAGACACAAACAGCACCTAGACACAAACAGCCTGTCAATGGGAATCAGCCTCTACCTGACCTGTCCACTGGTAGCTGCACAAACAGCACCTAGACACAAACAGCACCTAGACACAAACAGCCTGTCAATGGGAATCAGCCTCTACCTGACCTGTCCACTGGTAGCTGCACAAACAGCACCTAGACACAAACAGCACCTAGACACAAACACCCTGTCAATGGGAATCAGCCTCTACCTGACCTGTCCACTGGTAGCTGCACAAACAGCACCTAGACACAAACAGCACCTAGACACAAACAGCACCTAGACACAAACAGCACCTAGACACAAACAGCACCTAGACACAAACACCCTGTCAATGGGAATCAGCCTCTACCTGACCTGTCCACTGGTAGCTGCACAAACAGCACCTAGACACAAACAGCACCTAGACACAAACAGCACCTAGACACAAACACCCTGTCAATGGGAATCAGCCTCTACCTGACCTGTCCACTGGTAGCTGCACAAACAGCACCTAGACACAAACAGCACCTAGACACAAACAGCACCTAGACACAAACACCCTGTCAATGGGAATCAGCCTTTACCTGACCTGTCCACTGGTAGCTGCACAAACAGCACCTAGACACAAACAGCCTGTCAATGGGAATCAGCCTTTACCTGACCTGTCCACTGGTAGCTGCACAAACAGCACCTAGACACAAACAGCCTGTCAATGGGAATCAGCCTTTACCTGACCTGTCCACTGGTAGCTGCACAAACAGCACCTAGACACAAACAGCACCTAGACACAAACACCCTGTCAATGGGAATCAGCCTTTACCTGACCTGTCCACTGGTAGCTGCACAAACAGCACCTAGACACAAACAGCACCTAGACACAAACAGCACCTAGACACAAACAGCACCTAGACACAAACAGCCTGTCAATGGGAACAGCACCTAGTCCACTGGTAGCTGCACAAACAGCACCTAGACACAAACAGCCTGTCAATGGGAATCAGCCTTTACCTGACCTGTCCACTGGTAGCTGCACAAACAGCACCTAGACACAAACAGCACCTAGACACAAACAGCACCTAGACACAAACAGCACCTAGACACAAACAGCCTGTCAATGGGAATCAGCCTCTACCTGACCTGTCCACTGGTAGCTGCACAAACAGCACCTAGACACAAACAGCACCTAGACACAAACAGCCTGTCAATGGGAATCAGCCTCTACCTGACCTGTCCACTGGTAGCTGCACAAACAGCACCTAGACACAAACAGCCTGTCAATGGGAATCAGCCTTTACCTGACCTGTCCACTGGTAGCTGCACAAACAGCACCTAGACACAAACAGCCTGTCAATGGGAATCAGCCTTTACCTGACCTGTCCACTGGTAGCTGCACAAACAGCACCTAGACACAAACAGCACCTAGACACAAACACCCTGTCAATGGGAATCAGCCTTTACCTGACCTGTCCACTGGTAGCTGCACAAACAGCACCTAGACACAAACAGCACCTAGACACAAACAGCCTGTCAATGGGAATCAGCCTTTACCTGACCTGTCCACTGGTAGCTGCACAAACAGCACCTAGACACAAACAGCCTGTCAATGGGAATCAGCCTTTACCTGACCTGTCCACTGGTAGCTGCACAAACAGCACCTAGACACAAACAGCACCTAGACACAAACAGCACCTAGACACAAACAGCACCTAGACACAAACAGCACCTAGACACAAACAGCACCTAGACACAAACAGCACCTAGACACAAACAGCCTGTCAATGGGAATCAGCCTCTACCTGACCTGTCCACTGGTAGCTGCACAAACAGCACCTAGACACAAACAGCACCTAGACACAAACAGCACCTAGACACAAACAGCACCTAGACACAAACAGCCTGTCAATGGGAATCAGCCTTTACCTGACCTGTCCACTGGTAGCTGCACAAACAGCACCTAGACACAAACAGCACCTAGACACAAACAGCCTGTCAATGGGAATCAGCCTCTACCTGACCTGTCCACTGGTAGCTGCACAAACAGCACCTAGACACAAACAGCCTGTCAATGGGAATCAGCCTTTACCTGACCTGTCCACTGGTAGCTGCACAAACAGCTGACACAAACAGCACCTAGACACAAAACCTGTCAATGGGAATCAGCCTTTACCTGACCTGTCCACTGGTAGCTGCACAAACAGCACCTAGACACAAACAGCACCTAGACACAAACAGCCTTTACCTGACCTGTCCAATGGGAATCAGCCTTTACCTGACCTGTCCACTGGTAGCTGCACAAACAGTCCACCTAGACACAAACAGCACCTAGACACAAACAGCCTGTCAATGGGAATCAGCCTTTACCTGACCTGTCCACTGGCTAGCACCTAGACACAAACAGCACCTAGACACAAACAGCCTGTCAATGGGAATCAGCCTTTACCTGACCTGTCCACTGGTAGCTGCACAAACAGCACCTAGACACAAACAGCACCTAGACACAAACAGCACCTAGACACAAACAGCACCTAGACACAAACAACCTAGACACAAACACCACCTAGACACAAACAGCACCTAGACACAAACAGCACCTAGACACAAACACCCTGTCAATGGGAATCAGCCTCTACCTGACCTGTCCACTGGTAGCTGCACAAACAGCACCTAGACACAAACAGCACCTAGACACAAACAGCACCTAGACACAAACAGCACCTAGACACAAACACCCTGTCAATGGGAATCAGCCTCTACCTGACCTGTCCACTGGTAGCTGCACAAACAGCACCTAGACACAAACAGCACCTAGACACAAACAGCCTGTCAATGGGAATCAGCCTTTACCTGACCTGTCCACTGGTAGCTGCACAAACAGCACCTAGACACAAACAGCACCTAGACACAAACAGCACCTAGACACAAACAGCACCTAGACACAAACAGCACCTAGACACAAACAGCACCTAGACACAAACAGCACCTAGACACAAACAGCACCTAGACACAAACAGCCTGTCAATGGGAATCAGCCTTTACCTGACCTGTCCACTGGTAGCTGCACAAACAGCACCTAGACACAAACAGCACCTAGACACAAACACCCTGCCAATGGGAATCAGCCTCTACCTGACCTGTCCACTGGTAGCTGCACAAACAGCACCTAGACACAAACAGCACCTAGACACAAACAGCCTGTCAATGGGAATCAGCCTTTACCTGACCTGTCCACTGGTAGCTGCACAAACAGCACCTAGACACAAACAGCACCTAGACACAAACAGCACCTAGACACAAACAGCCTGTCAATGGGAATCAGCCTTTACCTGACCTGTCCACTGGTAGCTGCACAAACAGCACCTAGACACAAACACCCTGTCAATGGGAATCAGCCTTTACCTGACCTGTCCACTGGTAGCTGCACAAACAGCACCTAGACACAAACAGCACCTAGACACAAACAGCACCTAGACACAAACAGCACCTAGACACAAACAGCCTGTCAATGGGAATCAGCCTTTACCTGACCTGTCCACTGGTAGCTGCACAAACAGCACCTAGACACAAACAGCCTGTCAATGGGAATCAGCCTCTACCTGACCTGTCCACTGGTAGCTGCACAAACAGCACCTAGACACAAACAGCACCTAGACACAAACAGCCTGTCAATGGGAATCAGCCTCTACCTGACCTGTCCACTGGTAGCTGCACAAACAGCACCTAGACACAAACAGCACCTAGACACAAACAGCACCTAGACACAAACAGCACCTAGACACAAACAGCACCTAGACACAAACAGCACCTAGACACAAACAGCACCTAGACACAAACACCCTGCCAATGGGAATCAGCCTCTACCTGACCTGTCCACTGGTAGCTGGGGTCAAGCCCTTGGGGTTTTACTTGTTATACCAACCAACATTACAGCGACAATCAAAGTAATGAAGCTAACCCTACCCTAGGGTACTAGCTCACAAACTAACAGAGACAGGGATTAGCCAGCTAGTTAAAGTGAGTAGTGAAATCAGTCTGTAGTCCCACTAGTGAACAGACCAGAGTAGTGTTTATAATGAGATGGAGAATCTGTCTCAGAGACCATACTTATTTTGGGAGACTGCAAAAAAACAGGATAAATATATTGTTTCAGGTGTTTAGTTACTTTTTCCTCAACTAGTTTCTCTAATTTTATAGCAAGCTAGCTTGCACTGCAGAGCAGCTTGCTAGCTGAATGCTAGGCTGAAGATACCACCGTAAGCTAGCTGAATGCTCGGCTAGGTTGAAGATACCACCGTAGCTAGCTGAATGCTAGGCTAGGTTGAAGATACCACCGTAGCTAGCTGAATGCTCGGCTAGGTTGAAGATACCACCGTAGCTAGCTGAATGCTCGGCTAGGTTGAAGATACCACCGTAGCTAGCTGAATGCTCGGCTAGGTTGAAGATACCACTGTAGCTAGCTGAATGCTGGAGGTTGAAGATACCACCGTAGCTAGCTGAATGCTCGGCTAGGTTGAAGATACCAAACAGCAGCTAGCTGAATGCTCGGCTCAGGTTGAAGATACCACCTAGCTAGCTGAATGCTCGGCAGGTTGAAGATACCACCGTAGCTAGCTGAACAAACGGCAGGTTGAAGATACCACCGTAGCTAGCTGAATGCTCGGCTAGGTTGAAGATACCACCGTAGCTGACCTGGTGCTGAATGCTCGGCTAGGTTGAAGATACCACATTAGCTCAGCTGAATGCTCGGCTAGGTTGAAGATAACCAGGGTAGCCAGCTGAATGCTGGCTAGGTTGAAGATACCAGTCGTAGCTAGCTGAATGCCAGGCTAGTGTTGAAGATACCACCGTAGCTAGCTGAATGCTCGGCAGGTTGAAGATACCACCGTAGCTAGCTGAATCCTCAACTAGGTTGAAGATACCACCGTAGCTAGCTGAATGCTCTGGCTAGGTTGAAGATACCACCGTAGCTAGCTGAATGCTCGGCTAGGTTGAAGATACCACCGTAGCTAGCTGAATGCTCGGCTAGGTTGAAGATACCACCGTAGCTAGCTGAATGCTCGGCTAGGTTGAAGATACCACCGTAGCTAGCTGAATGCTCGGCTAGGTTGAAGATACCACCGTAGCTAGCTGAATGCTCGGCTAGGTTGAAGATACCACTGTAGCTAGCTGAATGCTCGGCTAGGTTGAAGATACCACCGTAGCTAGCTGAATGCTAGGCTAGGTTGAAGATACCACCGTAGCTAGCTGAATGCTAGGCTAGGTTGAAAATACCACTGTAGCTAGCTGAATGCTCGGCTAGGTTGAAGATACCACCGTAGCTAGCTGAATGCTCGGCTAGGTTGAAGATACCACCGTAGCTAGCTGAATGCTCGGCTAGGTTGAAGATACCACTGTAGCTAGCTGAATGCTCGGCTAGGTTGAAGATACCACTGTAGCTAGCTGAATGCTCGGCTAGGTTGAAGATACCACTGTAGCTAGTGGAGTGGAATCCCAACATCCCTTGTGGTTCAAGGCTCAGTTGCGAGAGACACCACACACTTGACATTTTTTCCTAACTCTGAGTGTTCTTCAGTCCTGCCAGAGTGCCCTGAAGAACAGGAAGTTGGCATACCACAGAAGATGAAAATATGTGTTGGGGGGTTATGGGATAGCTAGCAACTTGTAAACAATGACCTGGTCTTTGTTCTTCAGTCCTGCCAGAGTGCCCTGAAGAACAGGAAGTTGGCAACTTGTAAACAATGACCTGGTCTTTGTTCTTCAGTCCTGCCAGAGTGCCCTGAAGAACAGGAAGTTGGCAACTTGTAAACAAGAAGATCTTTGTTCTTCAGTCCTGCCAGAGTGCCCTGAAGAACAGGAAGTTGGCAACTTGTAAACAATGACCTGGTCTTTGTTCTTCAGTCCTGCCAGAGTGCCCTGAAGAACAGGAAGTTGGCAACTTGTAAACAATGACCTGGTCTTTGTTCTTCAGTCCTGCCAGAGTGCCCTGAAGAACAGGAAGTTGGCAACTTGTAAACAATGACCTGGTCTTTGTTCTTCAGTCCTGCCAGAGTGCCCTGAAGAACAGGAAGTTGGCAACTTGTAAACAATGTGACCTGGTCTTTGTTCTTCAGTCCTGCCAGAGTTCCCTGAAGAACAGGAAGTTGGCAACTTGTAAACAATGTGACCTGGTCTTTGTTCTTCAGTCCTGCCAGAGTGCCCTGAAGAACAGGAAGTTGGCAACTTGTAAACAATATGACCTGGTCTTTGTTCTTCAGTCCTGCCAGAGTGCCCTGAAGAACAGGAAGTTGGCAACTTGTAAACAATATGACCTGTTAAAACAGTTATACTTTGACTGTTGCCTCCAGTTTCAATCTGATGCTGATCACCTGTTGTCTATGCCAACAAGAAATACAGTTTTATATCTTTATGTTTGAAGCCTGAAATGTGGCAAAAGGTCGCAAAGTTCAAGGGGGCCGAATACTTTCGCAAGGCCCTGTACATACACAATGTATGTATATAGTGGATGAAGGGGAGTCCATTTCAATTTCACTGAAAGAATAAATGTTTTGTTTTCGAATTGATATGGTCAAATCCGGAAACTATTAATGACCTAAGGCTCGTATTTGTGTGTTTATTATATTATAATTAAGTATATGATTTGATATTTTATAGAGCAGTGGTAGGCAGCAGCAGGCTCGTAAGCATTCATTCAAACAGCACTTTACTGCGTTTTGCCAGCAGCTCTTCGCAATGCTTGAATACAGCGCTGTTTATGACTTCTAGCCAATCAACTCCCGAGATTAGACTGGCAATACTATAGTACCTATAAGACCATCCAATAGATTAGGCTGTCAATACTATAGTACCTATAAGACCATCCAATAGATTAGGCTGGCAATACTATAGTACCTATAAGACCATCCAATAGATTAGGCTGGCAATAATAATATAATATAATAATAATAGTACCATTTAAGACCATCCAATAGATTACAGTCTGGCAATACATTCTATATAGGGTGGTCCCGGAATACACTACCCTATAAGACCATCCAATAGATTAGCCACTGGCAATACTATAGTACCTATAAGACCATCCAATAGATTAGGCTGGCAATACTATAGTACCTGTAAGACCATCCAATAGATTAGGCTGGCAATACTATAGTACCTATAAGACCATCCAATAGATTAGACTGGCAATACTATAGTACCAATAAGACCATCCAATAGATTAGACTGGCAATACTATAGTACCTATAAGACCATCCAATAGATTAGACTGGCAATACTATAGTACCAATAAGACCATCCAATAGATTAGACTGGCAATACTATAGTACCTATAAGACCATCCAATAGATTAGACTGGCAATACTATAGTACCTATAAGAACATCCAATAGATTAGGCTGGCAATACTATAGTACCTATAAGACCATCCAATAGATTAGACTGGCAATACTATAGTACCTATAAGACCATCCAATAGATTAGACTGGCAATACTATAGTACCTGTAAGACCATCCAATAGATTAGACTGGCAATACTATAGTGCCTATAAGACCATCCAATAGATTAGACTGGCAATACTATAGTACCAATAAGACCATCCAATAGATTAGACTGGCAATACTATAGTACCTATAAGACCATCCAATAGATTAGACTGGCAATACTATAGTACCTATAAGACCATCCAATAGATTAGACTGGCAATACTATAGTACCTATAAGAACATCCAATAGATTAGGCTGTCAATACTATAGTACCTATAAGACCATCCAATAGATTAGACTGGCAATACTATAGTACCAATAAGACCATCCAATAGATTAGACTGGCAATACTATAGTACCTGTAAGACCATCCAATAGATTAGACTGGCAATACTATAGTACCTATAAGACCATCCAATAGATTAGACTGGCAATACTATAGTACCAATAAGACCATCCAATAGATTAGACTGGCAATACTATAGTACCTATAAGACCATCCAATAGATTAGACTGGCAATACTATAGTGCCTATAAGACCATCCAATAGATTAGACTGGCAATACTATAGTACCTATAAGACCATCCAATAGATTAGGCTGGCAATACTATAGTACCAATAAGACCATCCAATAGATTAGACTGGCAATACTATAGTACCTATAAGACCATCCAATAGATTAGACTGGCAATACTATAGTACCAATAAGACCATCCAATAGATTAGACTGGCAATACTATAGTACCTATAAGACCATCCAGTAGCCAAAGGTATATGAAATACAAATAGTATAGAGAAATAGTCATTTCATTCTTATAATAACTACAACCTAAAACTCAGCCTAAGATCACCATGCGCAATGCCAAGCGTCAGCCGGAGTGGTGTAAAGCTTGTCGCCATTGGACTTAGGGACAGTGGAAACTGTTATAGCAGCAAGGGGGGGGGGGGACCAACTCCATATTAAAGACCATGATTTTGGGACGAGATGTTGGATGAACAGGTGTCCACATACTTTTGGTCATGTAGTGTCCTTCACGATGTAAACAGGGCATCATGCCACAGAACTAGGAAACGTGGAAATGACCGAGTTGCTAAAGGAGACAAACATATAATCACATGGCTTATCAGTCTTTCTGAACACTGATCACCTCAGAACAAAGTCCACTACGAATACAAAGATCTCAATGTCTTTGCAATTGATGTGAAGTATGAAAAGTTATTTTTAAAAATGAGATGAATGCATTCAAATTTAAACATTAGGCTATCGGCTCATTTCAAGTATATTGAAATTACATTTCACGTTCAATTAATTGACTTCTATTTTCCTTTCCTACTTGTACTTTTCACAAAATCTGTAATTTGTCAAAAAATATATCATGTGTAGCCTAACATGCGAGCAATGACGTGCAAAAATCTGTGATTTAGTGCATTTTTATTGAGTAAAGCATTAGGCCTAATGTCTGTCTAGGAGCCGATCCGTCGTCTGCATTGTGAAATTATTACCATGTTAATAAGGTCATATTTGAATGGAGAAAACGTATCCTAAGAGCAGTGATCCCTTTCTTCCGATCCATCAGACCGCTTGTCTCTCTCTCTACGTGGTGTTTTGGGGAAACGCAGGTAACATCATCGGCCGTTGTAGGAAAGATGGATATAGGATAGTTAAAACAACCAAAATGCCATCGCTGTCGGGAAACCGGGCCCTGGTCAATATAATGGATCATCTGTGGCTCGGTCCATGGTACGGGGAGGGGAGACCAGTCCCGTCCCCGGTAGTAAATTAAAAACCATTACATAACCACCACCCTTCCTTCATGAAGCCTGACAGCTCTCTCTCTCTCATAAGACAACCGTACATGGCCTTATAGCATCGGTTACATACTTATTAGTTACCTACATAAATACAACAACTACTTACTTACCTGGTGACAATAACACCAAAATATGTGTTATAACTCACCTCTTTGTTCTGTTTGTGATAACACTCAAGCTAACGTTAGTCATTACGTTTCTTAGGTCATTTAACTGTGTGTGTGTGGAGGGGTTATAGCTCGTGCCTTCCTATTACCACTTACAAACTACAAATATATGTGTTGACTTTTTTGACGAATAACTATCTAAGTAAGTAAATAAAAACCCCTCCGACCTAACTGGAGGAGTTGGATAAGAGTCCGTGAGAGATGATTAGAAACGTAGCTGAGCAGATACCACGGCCTACGGTGTTCCCAGCGCATCCCCGCTGTAGAGTAGTCGGCCCGGTAGTCGGTGTTACCTTGTCGAGCTGCTCCCGGCACACGGCGCAGTACTTCTGGTCGCACAGCACCCTCATTTTGGTCGAGCAGCGGTAGCACACCGGGTGGTCGCATTTCCCCAGGGCGAAGATGTCGAGCTCCTGACAACACAGAACACAGTTCCGCTCGTAGTTGTTCGATGTTGATTCCATGGTTTTGTTAAAGGAGTTAAAACCCGGAGTTATATTTGGTTTTCCGGTCTGAATCGCACACGTCAGGAAGTAGCTGGGTGGTTTAACAGCGGCTGTTAGTTCAACAGAAGGAGGTATCGTCTGTTTGTGTAATGACACGGAAGTCCTAAAGCCACTCGCCAATGCAGAGATTTACTGGTGTATAAACCATACGGATAGACTGTTCAATGGTAGCTGTGCTTCTCCTATCCCCTCGCCAATAGAGATTTACTGGTGTATAAACCATACGGATAGACTGTTCAATGGTAGCTGTGCTTCTCCTATCCCCTCGCCAATAGAGATTTACTGGTGTATAAACCATACGGATAGACTGTTCAATGGTAGCTGTGCTTCTCCTATCCCCTCGCCAATAGAGATTTACTGGTGTATAAACCATACGGATAGACTGTTCAATGGTAGCTGTGCTTCTCCTATCCCCTCGCCAATAGAGATTTACTGGTGTATAAACCATAGGGATAGACTGGATAGACTGTTCAACTGGTATAAACCAGCGGATAGACTGTTGTGCTTCTCCTATCCCCTCGCCAATAGAGATTTACTGGTGTATAAACCATACGGATAGACTGTTCAATGGTAGCTGTGCTTCTCCTATCCCCTCGCCAATAGAGATTTACTGGTGTATAAACCATACGGATAGACTGTTCAATGGTAGCTGTGCTTCTCCTATCCCCTCGCCAATAGAGATTTACTGGTGTATAAACCATACGGATAGACTGTTCAATGTTAGCTGTGCTTCTCCTATCCCCTCGCCAATAGAGATTTACTGGTGTATAAACCATACGGATAGACTGTTCAATGGTAGCTGTGCTTCTCCTATCCCCCTCGCCAATAGAGATTTACTGGTGTATAAACCATACGGATAGACTATTCAATGGTAGCTGTGCTTCTCCTATCCCCTCGCCAATAGAGATTTACTGGTGTATAAACCATACGGATAGACTGTTCAATGGTAGCTGTGCTTCTCCTATCCCCTCGCCAATAGAGATTTACTGGTGTATAAACCATACGGATAGACTGTTCAATGGTAGCTGTGCTTCTCCTATCCCCTCGCCAATAGAGATTTACTGGTGTATAAACCATACGGATAGACTGTTCAATGGTAGCTGTGCTTCTCCTATCCCCTCGCCAATAGAGATTTACTGGTGTATAAACCATACGGATAGACTGTTCAATGGTAGCTGTGCTTCTCCTATCCCTCTACGATGCATTGGGGTTCATTACACGTGCGGGTCCTCTGCCATCTCCACGTGCCTGTCTCAGTGACTCAGAACATGTCAGATGATTATTTATGTCCAGCCGACACGCATTACATATAGTATGTATTTATTTGTGGGTGTCCATCATCCATAATATGTATATATTAGAGTTTGGTGAGAGTTTTCCGGCTGTTCAGGCACACATTACCCTACAGGCGAGCCGCAGCGCGGACCCGAAGCCCCCTTCGTCGGTGATTGGTCAACGGTGGGGATTCTTCAATAAAGTCTGTCATTCAACGAGATACCACTTGTTTCCATGCAAATGTTTTATTTAAAAACACTTCACCAAATATCTTAGTTCAATGTAAAATTGCGCAACTAGGAACTCTAAAAGGAAAAAAATGTCAAAATTAACGTCAGATTTCTTGAGTTATTTTGGCTACAGCCTCTCAAAATGGACAAACAGTACTATTGGCGTTTTATTCTCGTTTAAAAAAAAAATCAAATCAAATGTTATTTGTCACATGCACGTGTTTAGCAGATGTTATTGCGGGTGTAGCTTGTGTTTCTAGCTCTAACAGTGCAGTAATATCTAACAGTAATATTTAACCATTTCACAACAATACACACAAATCTAAAGTAAAGGAACTGCCTTTAAGATGGAGAGGCCTTTAGCTAACATGTAAATGAGATGCCTTTAGCTAACATGTAAATGAGATGCCTTTAGCTAACATGTAAAGGAGATGCCTTTAGCTAACATGTAAAGGAGAGGCCTTTAGCTAACATGTAAAGGAGAGGCCTTCAGCTAACATTGCCTTTAGCTAACATGTAAATGAGATGCTAACATGTAAATGAGATGCCTTTAGCTAACATGGAGATGCCTTTAGCTAACATGTAAAGGAGATGCTAACTTTAGCTAACATGTAAATGAGATGCCTTTAGCTAACATGTAAAGGAGATGCCTTTAGCTAACATGTAAAGGAGATGCCTTTAGCTAACATGTAAATGAGATGCCTTTAGCTAACATGTAAAGGAGAGGCCTTTAGCTAACATGTAAAGGAGAGGCCTTTAGCTAACATGTAAAGGAGATGCCTTTAGCTAACATGTAAATGAGATGCCTTTAGCTAACATGTAAATGAGATGCCTTTAGCTAACATGTAAAGGAGATGCCTTTAGCTAACATGTAAATGAGATGCCTTTAGCTAACATGTAAATGAGATGCCTTTAGCTAACATGTAAATGAGATGCCTTTAGCTAACATGTAAGGAGATGCCTTTAGCTAACATGTAAATGAGATGCCTTTAGCTAACATGTAAATGAGATGCTAACATTTGAGATGCCTAACATGTAAATGAGATGCCTTTAGCTAACATGTAAATGAGATGCCTTTAGCTAACATGTAAAGGAGGTGCCTTTAGCTAACATGTAAATGAGATGCCTTTAGCTAACATGTAAATGAGATGCCTTTAGCTAACATGTAAATGAGATGCCTTTAGCTAACATGTAAATGAGATGCCTTTAGCTAACATGTAAATGAGATGCCTTTAGCTAACATGTAAATGAGATGCCTTTAGCTAACATGTAAAGGAGGTGCCTTTAGCTAACATGTAAATGAGATGCCTTTAGCTAACATGTAAATGAGATGCCTTTAGCTAACATGTAAATGAGATGCCTTTAGCTAACATGTAAATGAGATGCCTTTAGCTAACATGTAAAGGAGAAGCTAACATGTAAAGAGATGCCTTTAGCTAACATGTAAATGAGATGCCTTTAGCTAACATGTAAATGAGATGCCTTTAGCTAACATGTAAAGGAGATGCCTTTAGCTAACATGTAAATGAGATGCCTTTAGCTAACATGTAAAGAGAGGCCTTTAGCTAACATGTAAATGAGATGCCTTTAGCTAACATGTAAATGAGATGCCTTTAGCTAACATGTAAAGGAGAGGCATTTAGCTAACATGTAAAGGAGAGGCCTTTAGCTAACATGTAAATGAGAGGCCTTTAGCTAACATGTAAAGGAGTTGCCTTTAGCTAATGGAGATGCCTTTAGCTAACATGTAAATGAGAGGCCTTTAGCTAACATGTAAAGGAGTTGCCTTTAGATAATGGAGATGCCTTTAGCTAACATGTAAAGGAGAGGCCTTTAGCTAACATGTAAAGGAGAGGCCTTTAGCTAACATGTAAAGGAGAGGCATTTAGCTAACATGTAAATGAGATGCCTTTAGCTAACATGTAAAGGAGATGCCTTCAGCTAACATGTAAAGGAGATGCCTTTAGCTAACATGTAAATGAGATGCCTTTAGCTAATGGAGATGCCTTTAGCTAACATGTAAAGGAGGTTCCTTTAGCTAACATGTAAAGGAGATGCCTTTAGCTAACATGTAAATGAGAGGCCTTTAGCTAACATGTAAAGGAGGTGCCTTTAGCTAACATGTAAATTACATGCCTTTAGCTAACATGTAAAGGAGATGCCTTTAGCTAACATGTAAAGGAGGTTCCTTTAGCTAATATGTAAAGGAGATGCCTTTAGCTAACATGTAAAGGAGATGCCTTTAGCTAACATGTAAAGGAGATGCCTTTAGCTAACATGTAAATTACATGCCTTTAGCTAACATGTAAATGAGATGCCTTTAGCTAACATGTAAATGAGATGCCTTTAGCTAACATGTAAAGGAGATGCCTTTAGCTAACATGTAAAGGAGGTGCCTTTAGCTAACATGTAAATGAGAGGCCTTTAGCTAACATGTAAAGGAGATGCCTTTAGCTAACATGTAAAGGAGAGGCCTTTAGCTAACATGTAAATGAGATGCCTTTAGCTAACATGTAAAGGAGATGCCTTTAGCTAACATGTAAATGAGATGCCTTTAGCTAACATGTAAATGAGATGCCTTTAGCTAACATGTAAATGAGATGCCTTTAGCTAACATGTAAATGAGATGCCTTTAGCTAACATGTAAATGAGATGCCTTTAGCTAACATGTAAATGAGATGCCTTTAGCTAACATGTAAATGAGATGCCTTTAGCTAACATGTAAAGGAGATGCCTTTAGCTAACATGTAAATGAGATGCCTTTAGCTAACATGTAAATGAGATGCCTTTAGCTAACATGTAAATGAGATGCCTTTAGCTAACATGTAAATGAGATGCCTTTAGCTAACATGTAAAGGAGATGCCTTTAGCTAACATGTAAATGAGATGCCTTTAGCTAACATGTAAAGGAGATGCCTTTAGCTAACATGTAAATGAGATGCCTTTAGCTAACATGTAAATGAGATGCCTTTAGCTAACATGTAAATGAGATGCCTTTAGCTAACATGTAAATGAGATGCCTTTAGCTAACATGTAAATGAGATGCCTTTAGCTAACTAACATGTAATGGAGATGCCTTTAGCTAACATGTAAATGAGATGCCTTTAGCTAAATGAGATGCCTTTAGCTAACATGTAAAGATGCCTTTAGCTAACATGTAAAGGAGAGGCATTTAGCTAACATGTAAAGGAGAGGCCTTTAGCTAACATGTAAATGAGAGGCCTTTAGCTAACATGTAAAGGAGTTGCCTTTAGCTAATGGAGATGCCTTTAGCTAACATGTAAATGAGAGGCCTTTAGCTAGCATGTAAAGGAGTTGCCTTTAGATAATGGAGATGCCTTTAGCTAACATGTAAAGGAGAGGCCTTTAGCTAACATGTAAAGGAGAGGCCTTTAGCTAACATGTAAAGGAGAGGCATTTAGCTAACATGTAAATGAGATGCCTTTAGCTAACATGTAAAGGAGATGCCTTCAGCTAACATGTAAAGGAGATGCCTTTAGCTAACATGTAAATGAGATGCCTTTAGCTAATGGAGATGCCTTTAGCTAACATGTAAAGGAGGTTCCTTTAGCTAACATGTAAAGGAGATGCCTTTAGCTAACATGTAAATGAGAGGCCTTTAGCTAACATGTAAAGGAGGTGCCTTTAGCTAACATGTAAATTACATGCCTTTAGCTAACATGTAAAGGAGATGCCTTTAGCTAACATGTAAAGGAGGTTCCTTTAGCTAATATGTAAAGGAGATGCCTTTAGCTAACATGTAAAGGAGATGCCTTTAGCTAACATGTAAAGGAGATGCCTTTAGCTAACATGTAAATTACATGCCTTTAGTTAACATGTAAAGGAGATGCCTTTAGCTAACATGTAAAGGAGATGCCTTTAGCTAACATGTAAATGAGAGGCCTTTAGCTAACATGTAAAGGAGGTGCCTTTAGCTAACATGTAAATTACAGGCCTTTAACTAACATGTAAAGGAGATGCCTTTAGCTAACATGTAAATGAGAGGCCTTTAGCTAATGGAGATGCCTTTAGCTAACATGTAAAGGAGATGCCTTTAGCTAACATGTAAAGGAGAAAGGAGATGCCTTTAGCTAACATGTAAAGGAGATGCCTTTAGCTAACATGTAAAGGAGATGCCTTTAGCTAACATGTAAAGGAGATGCCTTTAGCTAACATGTAAAGGAGATGCCTTTAGCTAACATGTAAAGGAGAGGCCTTTAGCTAACATGTAAAGGAGATGCTTTTAGCTAATGGAGATGCCTTTAGCTAACATGTAAAGGAGATGCCTTTAGCTAACATGTAAAGGAGATGCCTTTAGCTAACATGTAAATGAGATGCCTTTAGCTAACATGTAAATGAGATGCCTTTAGCTAACATGTAAAGGAGGTTCCTTTAGCTAACATGTAAAGGAGATGCCTTTAGCTAACATGTAAATTAGATGCCTTTAGCTAATGGAGATGCCTTTAGCTAACATGTAAATGAGAGGCCTTTAGCTAACATGTAAAGGAGGTGCCTTTAGCTAACATGTAAATTACAGGCCTTTAACTAACATGTAAAGGAGATGCCTTTAGCTAACATGTAAATGAGAGGCCTTTAGCTAATGGAGATGCCTTTAGCTAACATGTAAAGGAGATGCCTTTAGCTAACATGTAAAGGAGATGCCTTTAGCTAACATGTAAATGAGATGCCTTTAGCTAACATGTAAAGGAGAGGCCTTTAGCTAACATGTAAATGAGATGCCTTTAGCTAACATGTAAATGAGATGCCTTTAGCTAACATGTAAATGAGATGCCTTTAGCTAACATGTAAAGGAGATGCCTTTAGCTAACATGTAAATGAGATGCCTTTAGCTAACATGTAAAGGAGAGGCCTTTAGCTAACATGTAAATGAGATGCCTTTAGCTAACATGTAAATGAGATGCCTTTAGCTAACATGTAAAGGAGAGGCATTTAGCTAACATGTAAAGGAGAGGCCTTTAGCTAACATGTAAATGAGAGGCCTTTAGCTAACATGTAAAGGATGCCTTTAAATGGAGATGCCTTTAGCTAACATGTAAATGAGATGCCTTTAGCTAACATGCCTTTAGATAATGGAGATGCCTTTAGCTAACATGTAAAGGAGAGGCCTTTAGCTAACATGTAAAGGAGAGGCCTTTAGCTAACATGTAAAGGAGAGGCATTTAGCTAACATGTAAAAATGCCTTTAGCTAACATGTAAAGGAGATGCCTTCAGCTAACATGTAAAGGAGATGCCTTTAGCTAACATGTAAATGAGATGCCTTTAGCTAATGGAGATGCCTTTAGCTAACATGTAAAGGAGGTTCCTTTAGCTAACATGTAAAGGAGATGCCTTTAGCTAACATGTAAATGAGAGGCCTTTAGCTAACATGTAAAGGAGGTGCCTTTAGCTAACATGTAAATTACATGCCTTTAGCTAACATGTAAAGGAGATGCCTTTAGCTAACATGTAAAGGAGGTTCCTTTAGCTAATATGTAAAGGAGATGCCTTTAGCTAACATGTAAAGGAGATGCCTTTAGCTAACATGTAAAGGAGATGCCTTTAGCTAACATGTAAATTACATGCCTTTAGCTAACATGTAAATGAGATGCCTTTAGCTAACATGTAAATGAGATGCCTTTAGCTAACATGTAAAGGAGATGCCTTTAGCTAACATGTAAATGAGATGCCTTTAGCTAACATGTAAAGGAGATGCCTTTAGCTAACATGTAAAGGAGAGGCCTTTAGCTAACATGTAAATGAGATGCCTTTAGCTAACATGTAAAGGAGATGCCTTTAGCTAACATGTAAAGGAGATGCCTTTAGCTAACATGTAAATGAGATGCCTTTAGCTAACATGTAAATGAGATGCCTTTAGCTAACATGTAAATGAGATGCCTTTAGCTAACATGTAAATGAGATGCCTTTAGCTAACATGTAAATGAGATGCCTTTAGCTAACATGTAAATGAGATGCCTTTAGCTAACATGTAAATGAGATGCCTTTAGCTAACATGTAAAGGAGGTGCCTTTAGCTAACATGTAAATGAGATGCCTTTAGCTAACATGTAAATGAGATGCCTTTAGCTAACATGTAAATGAGATGCCTTTAGCTAACATGTAAAGGAGATGCCTTTAGCTAACATGTAAATGAGATGCCTTTAGCTAACATGTAAATGAGATGCCTTTAGCTAACATGTAAAGGAGGTGCCTTTAGCTAACATGTAAATGAGATGCCTTTAGCTAACATGTAAATGAGATGCCTTTAGCTAACATGTAAAGGAGAGGCCTTTAGCTAACATGTAAAGGAGAGGCCTTTAGCTAACATGTAAATGAGATGCCTTTAGCTAACATGTAAATGAGATGCCTTTAGCTAACATGTAAATGAGATGCCTTTAGCTAACATGTAAAGGAGATGCCTTTAGCTAACATGTAAATGAGATGCCTTTAGCTAACATGTAAAGGAGAGGCCTTTAGCTAACATGTAAATGAGATGCCTTTAGCTAACATGTAAATGAGATGCCTTTAGCTAACATGTAAAGGAGAGGCATTTAGCTAACATGTAAAGGAGAGGCCTTTAGCTAACATGTAAATGAGAGGCCTTTAGCTAACATGTAAAGGAGTTGCCTTTAGCTAATGGAGATGCCTTTAGCTAACATGTAAATGAGAGGCCTTTAGCTAGCATGTAAAGGAGTTGCCTTTAGATAATGGAGATGCCTTTAGCTAACATGTAAAGGAGAGGCCTTTAGCTAACATGTAAAGGAGAGGCCTTTAGCTAACATGTAAAGGAGAGGCATTTAGCTAACATGTAAATGAGATGCCTTTAGCTAACATGTAAGGGAGATGCCTTCAGCTAACATGTAAATGAGATGCCTTTAGCTAACATGTAAAGGAGATGCCTTTAGCTAACATGTAAAGGAGATGCCTTTAGCTAACATGTAAATGAGATGCCTTTAGCTAACATGTAAATGAGAGGCCTTTAGCTAACATGTAAAGGAGGTGCCTTTAGCTAACATGTAAATTACAGGCCTTTAGCTAACATGTAAAGGAGATGCCTTTAGCTAACATGTAAAGGAGATGCGTTTAGCTAACATGTAAAGGAGATGCCTTTAGCTAACATGTAAAGGAGATGCCTTTAGCTAACATGTAAAGGAGATGCCTTTAGCTAACATGTAAATTACATGCCTTTAGTTAACATGTAAAGGAGATGCCTTTAGCTAACATGTAAAGGAGATGCCTTTAGCTAACATGTAAATGAGAGGCCTTTAGCTAACATGTAAAGGAGGTGCCTTTAGCTAACATGTAAATTACAGGCCTTTAACTAACATGTAAAGGAGATGCCTTTAGCTAACATGTAAATGAGAGGCCTTTAGCTAATGGAGATGCCTTTAGCTAACATGTAAAGGAGATGCCTTTAGCTAACATGTAAAGGAGATGCCTTTAGCTAACATGTAAAGGAGATGCCTTTAGCTAACATGTAAAGGAGATGCCTTTAGCTAACATGTAAAGGAGAGGCCTTTAGCTAACATGTAAAGGAGATGCTTTTAGCTAATGGAGATGCCTTTAGCTAACATGTAAAGGAGATGCCTTTAGCTAACATGTAAAGGAGATGCCTTTAGCTAACATGTAAATGAGATGCCTTTAGCTAACATGTAAATGAGATGCCTTTAGCTAACATGTAAAGGAGGTTCCTTTAGCTAACATGTAAAGGAGATGCCTTTAGCTAACATGTAAATTAGATGCCTTTAGCTAATGGAGATGCCTTTAGCTAACATGTAAATGAGAGGCCTTTAGCTAACATGTAAAGGAGGTGCCTTTAGCTAACATGTAAATTACAGGCCTTTAACTAACATGTAAAGGAGATGCCTTTAGCTAACATGTAAATGAGAGGCCTTTAGCTAATGGAGATGCCTTTAGCTAACATGTAAAGGAGATGCCTTTAGCTAACATGTAAAGGAGATGCCTTTAGCTAACATGTAAAGGAGATGCCTTTAGCTAACATGTAAATGAGATGCCTTTAGCTAACATGTAAAGGAGAGGCCTTTAGCTAACATGTAAAGGAGATGCTTTTAGCTAATGGAGATGCCTTTAGCTAACATGTAAAGGAGATGCCTTTAGCTAACATGTAAAGGAGATGCCTTTAGCTAACATGTAAATGAGAGGCCTTTAGCTAACATGTAAAGGAGGTGCCTTTAGCTAACATGTAAATTACATGCCTTTAGCTAACATGTAAAGGAGATGCCTTTAGCTAACATGTAAAGGAGGTTCCTTTAGCTAATATGTAAAGGAGATGCCTTTAGCTAACATGTAAAGGAGATGCCTTTAGCTAACATGTAAAGGAGATGCCTTTAGCTAACATGTAAATTACATGCCTTTAGCTAACATGTAAAGGAGATGCCTTTAGCTAACATGTAAAGGAGATGCCTTTAGCTAACATGTAAATGAGAGGCCTTTAGCTAACATGTAAAGGAGGTGCCTTTAGCTAACATGTAAATTACAGGCCTTTAACTAACATGTAAATGAGATGCCTTTAGCTAACATGTAAATGAGAGGCCTTTAGCTAATGGAGATGCCTTTAGCTAACATGTAAAGGAGATGCCTTTAGCTAACATGTAAAGGAGATGCCTTTAGCTAACATGTAAAGGAGATGCCTTTAGCTAACATGTAAATGAGATGCCTTTAGCTAACATGTAAAGGAGAGGCCTTTAGCTAACATGTAAATGAGATGCTTTTAGCTATTGGAGATGCCTTTAGCTAACATGTAAAGGAGATGCCTTTAGCTAACATGTAAAGGAGATGCCTTTAGCTAACATGTAAATTAGATGCCTTTAGCTAACATGTAAATGAGATGCCTTTAGCTAACATGTAAAGGAGGTTCCTTTAGCTAACATGTAAAGGAGATGCCTTTAGCTAACATGTAAATTAGATGCCTTTAGCTAATGGAGATGCCTTTAGCTAACATGTAAATGAGATGCCTTTAGCTAACATGTAAATGAGATGACTTTAGCTAACATGTAAAGGAGATGCCTTTAGCTAATGGAGATGCCTTTAGCTAATGGAGATGACTTTAGCTAACATGTAAATGAGATGCCTTTAGCTAATGGAGATGCCTTTAGCTAACATGTAAATGAGATGCCTTTGGCTAATGGAGATGCCTTTAGCTAACATGTAAAGGAGATGCCTTTAGCTAACATGCAAAGGAGAGGCCTTTAGCTAACATGTACATGAGATGCCTTTAGCTAACATGTAAAGGAGAGGCATTTAGCTAACATGTAAATGAGATGCCTTTAGCTAACATGTAAAGGAGATGCCTTTAGCTAACATGTAAAGGAGATGCCTTTAGCTAAAGGAGATGCCTTTAGCTAACATGTAAAGGAGATGCCTTTAGCTAACATGTAAACGAGATGCCTTTAGCTAATGGAGATGCCTTTAGCTAACATGTAAATGAGATGCCTTTAGCTAACATGTAAAGGAGAGGCCTTTAGCTAACATGTAAAGGAGATGCCTTTAGCTAATGGATATGCCTTTAGCTAACATGTAAAGGAGATGCCTTTAGCTAACATGTAAACGAGATGCCTTTAGCTAATGGAGATACCTTTAGCTAACATGTAAAGGAGATGCCTTTAGCTAACATGTAAAGGAGATGCCTTTAGCTAATGGATATGCCTTTAGCTAACATGTAAAGGAGATGCCTTTAGCTAACATGTAAATGAGATGCCTTTAGCTAACATGTAAATGAGATGCCTTTAGCTAACATGTAAAGGAGATGCCTTTAGCTAACATGTAAATGAGATGCCTTTAGCTAACATGTAAAGGAGAGGCCTTTAGCTAACATGTAAAGGAGAGGCCTTTAGCTAACATGTAAATGAGATGCCTTTAGCTAACATGTAAATGAGATGCCTTTAGCTAACATGTAAAGGAGATGCCTTTAGCTAACATGTAAATGAGATGCCTTTAGCTAACATGTAAAGGAGAGGCCTTTAGCTAACATGTAAATGAGATGCCTTTAGCTAACATGTAAATGAGATGCCTTTAGCTAACATGTAAATGAGATGCCTTTAGCTAACATGTAAAGGAGAGGCATTTAGCTAACATGTAAAGGAGAGGCCTTTAGCTAACATGTAAATGAGAGGCCTTTAGCTAACATGTAAAGGAGTTGCCTTTAGCTAATGGAGATGCCTTTAGCTAACATGTAAATGAGAGGCCTTTAGCTAACATGTAAAGGAGTTGCCTTTAGATAATGGAGATGCCTTTAGCTAACATGTAAAGGAGAGGCCTTTAGCTAACATGTAAAGGAGAGGCCTTTAGCTAACATGTAAAGGAGAGGCCTTTAGCTAACATGTAAAGGAGAGGCATTTAGCTAACATGTAAATGAGATGCCTTTAGCTAACATGTAAAGGAGATGCCTTCAGCTAACATGTAAAGGAGATGCCTTTAGCTAACATGTAAATTAGATGCCTTTAGCTAATGGAGATGCCTTTAGCTAACATGTAAAGGAGGTTCCTTTAGCTAACATGTAAAGGAGATGCCTTTAGCTAACATGTAAATGAGAGGCCTTTAGCTAACATGTAAAGGAGGTGCCTTTAGCTAACACGTAAATTACATGCCTTTAGCTAACATGTAAAGGAGATGCCTTTAGCTAACATGTAAAGGAGGTTCCTTTAGCTAATATGTAAAGGAGATGCCTTTAGCTAACATGTAAAGGAGATGCCTTTAGCTAACATGTAAAGGAGATGCCTTTAGCTAACATGTAAATTACATGCCTTTAGCTAACATGTAAAGGAGATGCCTTTAGCTAACATGTAAAGGAGATGCCTTTAGCTAACATGTAAATGAGAGGCCTTTAGCTAACATGTAAAGGAGGTGCCTTTAGCTAACATGTAAATTACAGGCCTTTAACTAACATGTAAAGGAGATGCCTTTAGCTAACATGTAAATGAGAGGCCTTTAGCTAATGGAGATGCCTTTAGCTAACATGTAAAGGAGATGCCTTTAGCTAACATGTAAAGGAGATGCCTTTAGCTAACATGTAAATGAGAGGCCTTTAGCTAATGGAGATGCCTTTAGCTAACATGTAAAGGAGATGCCTTTAGCTAACATGTAAAGGAGATGCCTTTAGCTAACATGTAAATGAGAGGCCTTTAGCTAATGGAGATGCCTTTAGCTAACATGTAAAGGAGATGCCTTTAGCTAACATGTAAAGGAGATGCCTTTAGCTAACATGTAAATGAGATGCCTTTAGCTAACATGTAAAGGAGAGGCCTTTAGCTAACATGTAAAGGAGATGCTTTTAGCTAATGGAGATGCCTTTAGCTAACATGTAAAGGAGATGCCTTTAGCTAACATGTAAAGGAGAGGCCTTTAGCTAACATGTAAATGAGAGGCCTTTAGCTAACATGTAAAGGAGGTGCCTTTAGCTAACATGTAAATTACATGCCTTTAGCTAACATGTAAAGGAGATGCCTTTAGCTAACATGTAAAGGAGGTTCCTTTAGCTAATATGTAAAGGAGATGCCTTTAGCTAACATGTAAAGGAGATGCCTTTAGCTAACATGTAAAGGAGATGCCTTTAGCTAACATGTAAATTACATGCCTTTAGCTAACATGTAAAGGAGATGCCTTTAGCTAACATGTAAAGGAGATGCCTTTAGCTAACATGTAAATGAGAGGCCTTTAGCTAACATGTAAAGGAGGTGCCTTTAGCTAACATGTAAATTACAGGCCTTTAACTAACATGTAAAGGAGATGCCTTTAGCTAACATGTAAATGAGAGGCCTTTAGCTAATGGAGATGCCTTTAGCTAACATGTAAAGGAGATGCCTTTAGCTAACATGTAAAGGAGATGCCTTTAGCTAACATGTAAAGGAGATGCCTTTAGCTAACATGTAAATGAGATGCCTTTAGCTAACATGTAAAGGAGATGCCTTTAGCTAACATGTAAATGAGATGCCTTTAGCTAACATGTAAAGGAGAGGCCTTTAGCTAACATGTAAAGGAGATGCTTTTAGCTAACATGTAAAGGAGATGCCTTTAGCTAACATGTAAAGGAGATGCCTTTAGCTAACATGTAAATTAGATGCCTTTAGCTAACATGTAAATGAGATGCCTTTAGCTAACATGTAAAGGAGGTTCCTTTAGCTAACATGTAAAGGAGATGCCTTTAGCTAACATGTAAATTAGATGCCTTTAGCTAATGGAGAGGCCTTTAGCTAACATGTAAATGAGATGCCTTTAGCTAACATGTAAATGAGATGCCTTTAGCTAACATGTAAAGGAGGTGCCTTTAGCTAACATGTAAATTACAGGCCTTTAACTAACATGTAAAGGAGATGCCTTTAGCTAACATGTAAATGGGAGGCCTTTAGCTAATGGAGATGCCTTTAGCTAACATGTAAAGGAGATGCCTTTAGCTAACATGTAAAGGAGATGCCTTTAGCTAACATGTAAAGGAGATGCCTTTAGCTAATGGAGATGCCTTTAGCTAATGGAGATGCCTTTAGCTAACATGTAAATGAGATGCCTTTAGCTAATGGAGATGCCTTTAGCTAACATGTAAATGAGATGCCTTTGGCTAATGGAGATGCCTTTAGCTAACATGTAAAGGAGATGCCTTTAGCTAACATGCAAAGGAGAGGCCTTTAGCTAACATGTACATGAGATGCCTTTAGCTAACATGTAAAGGAGAGGCATTTAGCTAACATGTAAATGAGATGCCTTTAGCTAACATGTAAAGGAGATGCCTTCAGCTAACATGTAAAGGAGATGCCTTTAGCTAACATGTAAATGAGATGCCTTTAGCTAACATGTAAAGGAGATGCCTTTAGCTAACATGTAAAGGAGATGCCTTTTAGCTAATGGATATGCCTTTAGCTAACATGTAAAGGAGATGCCTTTAGCTAACATGTAAACGAGAAGCTAATGGAGATGCCTTTAGCTAACATGTAAATGAGATGCCTTTAGCTAACATGTAAATGAGATGCCTTTAGCTAACATGTAAATGAGATGCCTTTAGCTAACATGTAAAGGAGATACCTTTAGCTAACATGTAAAGGAGATGCCTTTAGCCAATGGAGATGCCTTTAGCTAATGGAGATGCCTTTAGCTAACATGTAAATGAGATGCCTTTAGCTAACATGTAAATGAGATGCCTTTAGCTAACATGTAAAGGAGATGCCTTCAGCTAACATGTAAAGGAGATGCCTTTAGCTAACATGTAAATGAGATGCCTTTAGCTAACATGTAAAGGAGATGCCTTTAGCTAACATGTAAACGAGATGCCTTTAGCTAATGGAGATGCCTTTAGCTAACATGTAAATGAGATGCCTTTAGCTAACATGTAAATGAGATGCCTTTAGCTAACATGTAAAGGAGATGCCTTCAGCTAACATGTAAAGGAGATGCCTTTAGCTAATGGAGATGCCTTTAGCTAACATGTAAAGGAGATGCCTTTAGCTAACATGTAAATGAGATGCCTTTAGCTAATGGAGATGCCTTTAGCTAACATGTAAAGGAGGTGCCTTTAGCTAACATGTAAAGGAGATGCCTTTAGCTAACATGTAAATGAGATGCCTTTAGCTAACATGTAAAAGGAGATGCCTTTAGCTAACATGTAAAGATGCCTTTAGATGTTCCTTTAGCTAATATGTAAAGGAGATGCCTTTAGCTAACATGTAAAGGAGATGCCTTTAGCTAACATGTAAAGGAGATGCCTTTAGCTAACATGTAAATTACATGCCTTTAGCTAACATGTAAAGGAGATGCCTTTAGCTAACATGTAAATGAGAGGCCTTTAACTAACATGTAAAGGAGATGCCTTTAGCTAACATGTAAATGAGAGGCCTTTAGCTAATGGAGATGCCTTTAGCTAACATGTAAAGGAGATGCCTTTAGCTAACATGTAAAGGAGATGCCTTTAGCTAACATGTAAATGAGATGCCTTTAGCTAACATGTAAAGGAGAGGCCTTTAGCTAACATGTAAAGGAGATGCTTTTAGCTAATGGAGATGCCTTTAGCTAACATGTAAAGGAGATGCCTTTAGCTAACATGTAAAGGAGATGCCTTTAGCTAACATGTAAATTAGATGCCTTTAGCTAACATGTAAATGAGATGCCTTTAGCTAACATGTAAAGGAGGTTCCTTTAGCTAACATGTAAAGGAGATGCCTTTAGCTAACATGTAAATTAGATGCCTTTAGCTAATGGAGATGCCTTTAGCTAACATGTAAATGAGAGGCCGTTAGCTAACATGTAAAGGAGGTGCCTTTAGCTAACATGTAAATTACAGGCCTTTAACTAACATGTAAAGGAGATGCCTTTAGCTAACATGTAAAGGAGATGCCTTTAGCTAACATGTAAATGAGATGCCTTTAGCTAACATGTAAATGAGATGCCTTTAGCTAACATGTAAAGGAGATGCCTTCAGCTAACATGTAAAGGAGATGCCTTTAGCTAACATGTAAAGGAGATGCCTTCAGCTAACATGTAAAGGAGATGCCTTTAACTAACATGTAAATGAGATGCCTTTAGCTAATGGAGATGCCTTTAGCTAACATGTAAAGGAGGTTCCTTTAGCTAACATGTAAAGGAGATGCCTTTAGCTAACATGTAAATGAGAGGCCTTTAGCTAACATGTAAAGGAGGTGCCTTTAGCTAACATGTAAATTACAGGCCTTTAACTAACATGTAAAGGAGATGCCTTTAGCTAACATGTAAATGAGAGGCCTTTAGCTAATGGAGATGCCTTTAGCTAACATGTAAAGGAGATGCCTTTAGCTAACATGTAAAGGAGATGCCTTTAGCTAACATGTAAATGAGATGCCTTTAGCTAACATGTAAAGGAGATGCCTTTAGCTAACATGTAAAGGAGATGCCTTTAGCTAACATGTAAAGGAGATGCCTTTAGCTAACATGTAAAGGAGATGCCTTTAGCTAACATGTAAAGGAGATGCCTTTAGCTAACATGTAAAGGAGATGCCTTTAGCTAACATGTAAAGGAGATGCCTTTAGCTAACATGTAAATTACATGCCTTTAGCTAACATGTAAAGGAGATGCCTTTAGCTAACATGTAAATGAGAGGCCTTTAACTAACATGTAAAGGAGATGCCTTTAGCTAACATGTAAATGAGAGGCCTTTAGCTAATGGAGATGCCTTTAGCTAACATGTAAAGGAGATGCCTTTAGCTAACATGTAAAGGAGATGCCTTTAGCTAACATGTAAAGGAGATGCCTTTAGCTAACATGTAAATGAGATGCCTTTAGCTAACATGTAAAGGAGAGGCCTTTAGCTAACATGTAAAGGAGATGCTTTTAGCTAATGGAGATGCCTTTAGCTAACATGTAAAGGAGATGCCTTTAGCTAACATGTAAAGGAGATGCCTTTAGCTAACATGTAAATTAGATGCCTTTAGCTAACATGTAAATGAGATGCCTTTAGCTAACATGTAAAGGAGGTTCCTTTAGCTAACATGTAAAGGAGATGCCTTTAGCTAACATGTAAATTAGATGCCTTTAGCTAATGGAGATGCCTTTAGCTAACATGTAAATGAGAGGCCTTTAGCTAACATGTAAATTACAGGCCTTTAACTAACATGTAAAGGAGATGCCTTTAGCTAACATGTAAATGAGAGGCCTTTAGCTAATGGAGATGCCTTTAGCTAACATGTAAAGGAGATGCCTTTAGCTAACATGTAAAGGAGATGCCTTTAGCTAACATGTAAATGAGATGCCTTTAGCTAACATGTAAAGGAGAGGCCTTTAGCTAACATGTAAAGGAGATGCTTTTAGCTAATGGAGATGCCTTTAGCTAACATGTAAAGGAGATGCCTTTAGCTAACATGTAAAGGAGATGCCTTTAGCTAACATGTAAATGAGAGGCCTTTAGCTAACATGTAAAGGAGGTGCCTTTAGCTAACATGTAAATTACATGCCTTTAGCTAACATGTAAAGGAGATGCCTTTAGCTAACATGTAAAGGAGGTTCCTTTAGCTAATATGTAAAGGAGATGCCTTTAGCTAACATGTAAAGGAGATGCCTTTAGCTAACATGTAAAGGAGATGCCTTTAGCTAACATGTAAATTACATGCCTTTAGCTAACATGTAAAGGAGATGCCTTTAGCTAACATGTAAAGGAGATGCCTTTAGCTAACATGTAAATGAGAGGCCTTTAGCTAACATGTAAAGGAGGTGCCTTTAGCTAACATGTAAATTACAGGCCTTTAACTAACATGTAAAGGAGATGCCTTTAGCTAACATGTAAATGAGAGGCCTTTAGCTAATGGAGATGCCTTTAGCTAACATGTAAAGGAGATGCCTTTAGCTAACATGTAAAGGAGATGCCTTTAGCTAACATGTAAAGGAGATGCCTTTAGCTAACATGTAAATGAGATGCCTTTAGCTAACATGTAAAGGAGATGCCTTTAGCTAATGGAGATGCCTTTAGCTAATGGAGATGCCTTTAGCTAACATGTAAATGAGATGCCTTTAGCTAATGGAGATGCCTTTAGCTAACATGTAAATGAGATGCCTTTGGCTAATGGAGATGCCTTTAGCTAACATGTAAAGGAGATGCCTTTAGCTAACATGCAAAGGAGAGGCCTTTAGCTAACATGTACATGAGATGCCTTTAGCTAACATGTAAAGGAGAGGCATTTAGCTAACATGTAAATGAGATGCCTTTAGCTAACATGTAAAGGAGAGGCCTTCAGCTAACATGTAAAGGAGATGCCTTTAGCTAACATGTAAATGAGATGCCTTTAGCTAACATGTAAAGGAGATGCCTTTAGCTAACATGTAAAGGAGATGCCTTTAGCTAATGGATATGCCTTTAGCTAACATGTAAAGGAGATGCCTTTAGCTAACATGTAAACGAGATGCCTTTAGCTAATGGAGATGCCTTTAGCTAACATGTAAATGAGATGCCTTTAGCTAACATGTAAATGAGATGCCTTTAGCTAACATGTAAATGAGATGCCTTTAGCTAACATGTAAAGGAGATGCCTTCAGCTAACATGTAAAGGAGATGCCTTTAGCTAACATGTAAATGAGATGCCTTTAGCTAATGGAGATGCCTTTAGCTAACATGTAAAGGAGGTTCCTTTAGCTAACATGTAAAGGAGATGCCTTTAGCTAACATGTAAATGAGAGGCCTTTAGCTAACATGTAAAGGAGGTGCCTTTAGCTAACATGTAAATTACATGCCTTTAGCTAACATGTAAAGGAGATGCCTTTAGCTAACATGTAAAGGAGGTTCCTTTAGCTAATATGTAAAGGAGATGCCTTTAGCTAACATGTAAAGGAGATGCCTTTAGCTAACATGTAAAGGAGATGCCTTTAGCTAACATGTAAATTACATGCCTTTAGCTAACATGTAAAGGAGGTGCCTTTAGCTAACATGTAAATGAGAGGCCTTTAACTAACATGTAAAGGAGATGCCTTTAGCTAACATGTAAATGAGAGGCCTTTAGCTAATGGAGATGCCTTTAGCTAACATGTAAAGGAGATGCCTTTAGCTAACATGTAAAGGAGATGCCTTTAGCTAACATGTAAATGAGATGCCTTTAGCTAACATGTAAAGGAGAGGCCTTTAGCTAACATGTAAAGGAGATGCTTTAGCTAATGGAGATGCCTTTAGCTAACATGTAAAGGAGATGCCTTTAGCTAACATGTAAAGGAGATGCCTTTAGCTAACATGTAAATGAGAGGCCTTTAGCTAACATGTAAAGGAGGTGCCTTTAGCTAACATGTAAAGGAGAGGCATTTAGCTAACATGTAAATGAGATGCCTTTAGCTAACATGTAAAGGAGAGGCATTTAGCTAACATGTAAAGGAGGTGCCTTTAGCTAACATGTAAAGGAGATGCCTTTAGCTAACATGTAAAGGAGATGCCTTTAGCTAACATGTAAATTACATGCCTTTAGCTAACATGTAAAGGAGATGCCTTTAGCTAACATGTAAAGGAGATGCCTTTAGCTAACATGTAAATGAGAGGCCTTTAGCTAACATGTAAAGGAGGTACCTTTAGCTAACATGTAAATTACAGGCCTTTAACTAACATGTAAAGGAGATGCCTTTAGCTAACATGTAAATGAGAGGCCTTTAGCTAATGGAGATGCCTTTAGCTAACATGTAAAGGAGATGCCTTTAGCTAACATGTAAAGGAGATGCCTTTAGCTAACATGTAAAGGAGATGCCTTTAGCTAACATGTAAATGAGATGCCTTTAGCTAACATGTAAAGGAGATGCCTTTAGCTAATGGAGATGCCTTTAGCTAATGGAGATGCCTTTAGCTAACATGTAAATGAGATGCCTTTAGCTAATGGAGATGCCTTTAGCTAACATGTAAATGAGATGCCTTTGGCTAATGGAGATGCCTTTAGCTAACATGTAAAGGAGATGCCTTTAGCTAACATGCAAAGGAGAGGCCTTTAGCTAACATGTACATGAGATGCCTTTAGCTAACATGTAAAGGAGAGGCATTTAGCTAACATGTAAATGAGATGCCTTTAGCTAACATGTAAAGGAGAGGCCTTCAGCTAACATGTAAAGGAGATGCCTTTAGCTAACATGTAAATGAGATGCCTTTAGCTAACATGTAAAGGAGATGCCTTTAGCTAACATGTAAAGGAGATGCCTTTAGCTAATGGATATGCCTTTAGCTAACATGTAAAGGAGATGCCTTTAGCTAACATGTAAACGAGATGCCTTTAGCTAATGGAGATGCCTTTAGCTAACATGTAAATGAGATGCCTTTAGCTAACATGTAAATGAGATGCCTTTAGCTAACATGTAAATGAGATGCCTTTAGCTAACATGTAAAGGAGATGCCTTCAGCTAACATGTAAAGGAGATGCCTTTAGCTAACATGTAAATGAGATGCCTTTAGCTAATGGAGATGCCTTTAGCTAACATGTAAAGGAGGTTCCTTTAGCTAACATGTAAAGGAGATGCCTTTAGCTAACATGTAAATGAGAGGCCTTTAGCTAACATGTAAAGGAGGTGCCTTTAGCTAACATGTAAATTACATGCCTTTAGCTAACATGTAAAGGAGATGCCTTTAGCTAACATGTAAAGGAGGTTCCTTTAGCTAATATGTAAAGGAGATGCCTTTAGCTAACATGTAAAGGAGATGCCTTTAGCTAACATGTAAAGGAGATGCCTTTAGCTAACATGTAAATTACATGCCTTTAGCTAACATGTAAAGGAGATGCCTTTAGCTAACATGTAAATGAGAGGCCTTTAACTAACATGTAAAGGAGATGCCTTTAGCTAACATGTAAATGAGAGGCCTTTAGCTAATGGAGATGCCTTTAGCTAACATGTAAAGGAGATGCCTTTAGCTAACATGTAAAGGAGATGCCTTTAGCTAACATGTAAAGGAGATGCCTTTAGCTAACATGTAAATGAGATGCCTTTAGCTAACATGTAAAGGAGAGGCCTTTAGCTAACATGTAAAGGAGATGCTTTTAGCTAATGGAGATGCCTTTAGCTAACATGTAAAGGAGATGCCTTTAGCTAACATGTAAAGGAGATGCCTTTAGCTAACATGTAAATTAGATGCCTTTAGCTAACATGTAAATGAGATGCGTTTAGCTAACATGTAAAGGAGGTTCCTTTAGCTAACATGTAAAGGAGATGCCTTTAGCTAACATGTAAATTAGATGCCTTTAGCTAATGGAGATGCCTTTAGCTAACATGTAAATGAGAGGCCTTTAGCTAACATGTAAAGGAGGTGCCTTTAGCTAACATGTAAATTACAGGCCTTTAACTAACATGTAAAGGAGATGCCTTTAGCTAACATGTAAATGAGAGGCCTTTAGCTAATGGAGATGCCTTTAGCTAACATGTAAAGGAGATGCCTTTAGCTAACATGTAAAGGAGATGCCTTTAGCTAACATGTAAAGGAGATGCCTTTAGCTAACATGTAAATGAGATGCCTTTAGCTAACATGTAAAGGAGAGGCCTTTAGCTAACATGTAAAGGAGATGCTTTTAGCTAATGGAGATGCCTTTAGCTAACATGTAAAGGAGATGCCTTTAGCTAACATGTAAATGAGAGGCCTTTAGCTAACATGTAAAGGAGGTGCCTTTAGCTAACATGTAAATTACATGCCTTTAGCTAACATGTAAAGGAGATGCCTTTAGCTAACATGTAAAGGAGGTTCCTTTAGCTAATATGTAAAGGAGATGCCTTTAGCTAACATGTAAAGGAGATGCCTTTAGCTAACATGTAAAGGAGATGCCTTTAGCTAACATGTAAATTACATGCCTTTAGCTAACATGTAAAGGAGATGCCTTTAGCTAACATGTAAAGGAGATGCCTTTAGCTAACATGTAAATGAGAGGCCTTTAGCTAACATGTAAAGGAGGTGCCTTTAGCTAACATGTAAATTACAGGCCTTTAACTAACATGTAAAGGAGATGCCTTTAGCTAACATGTAAATGAGAGGCCTTTAGCTAATGGAGATGCCTTTAGCTAACATGTAAAGGAGATGCCTTTAGCTAACATGTAAAGGAGATGCCTTTAGCTAACATGTAAAGGAGATGCCTTTAGCTAACATGTAAATGAGATGCCTTTAGCTAACATGTAAAGGAGAGGCCTTTAGCTAACATGTAAAGGAGATGCTTTTAGCTAATGGAGATGCCTTTAGCTAACATGTAAAGGAGATGCCTTTAGCTAACATGTAAATTAGATGCCTTTAGCTAACATGTAAATGAGATGCCTTTAGCTAACATGTAAAGGAGGTTCCTTTAGCTAACATGTAAAGGAGATGCCTTTAGCTAACATGTAAATTAGATGCCTTTAGCTAATGGAGATGCCTTTAGCTAACATGTAAATGAGATGCCTTTAGCTAACATGTAAATGAGATGCCTTTAGCTAACATGTAAAGGAGATGCCTTTAGCTAATGGAGATGCCTTTAGCTAATGGAGATGCCTTTAGCTAACATGTAAATGAGATGCCTTTAGCTAATGGAGATGCCTTTAGCTAACATGTAAATGAGATGCCTTTGGCTAATGGAGATGCCTTTAGCTAACATGTAAAGGAGATGCCTTTAGCTAACATGCAAAGGAGAGGCCTTTAGCTAACATGTATATGAGATGCCTTTAGCTAACATGTAAAGGAGAGGCATTTAGCTAACATGTAAATGAGATGCCTTTAGCTAACATGGAAAGGAGATGCCTTTAGCTAACATGTAAAGGAGATGCCTTTAGCTAACATGTAAATGAGATGCCTTTAGCTAACATGTAAAGGAGAGGCCTTTAGCTAACATGTAAAGGAGATGCTTTTAGCTAATGGAGATGCCTTTAGCTAACATGTAAAGGAGATGCCTTTAGCTAACATGTAAATTAGATGCCTTTAGCTAACATGTAAATGAGATGCCTTTAGCTAACATGTAAAGGAGGTTCCTTTAGCTAACATGTAAAGGAGATGCCTTTAGCTAACATGTAAATTAGATGCCTTTAGCTAATGGAGATGCCTTTAGCTAACATGTAAATGAGATGCCTTTAGCTAACATGTAAATGAGATGCCTTTAGCTAACATGTAAAGGAGATGCCTTTAGCTAATGGAGATGCCTTTAGCTAATGGAGATGCCTTTAGCTAACATGTAAATGAGATGCCTTTAGCTAATGGAGATGCCTTTAGCTAACATGTAAATGAGATGCCTTTGGCTAATGGAGATGCCTTTAGCTAACATGTAAAGGAGATGCCTTTAGCTAACATGCAAAGGAGAGGCCTTTAGCTAACATGTATATGAGATGCCTTTAGCTAACATGTAAAGGAGAGGCATTTAGCTAACATGTAAATGAGATGCCTTTAGCTAACATGTAAAGGAGATGCCTTCAGCTAACATGTAAAGGAGATGCCTTTAGCTAACATGTAAATGAGATGCCTTTAGCTAACATGTAAAGGAGATGCCTTTAGCTAACATGTAAAGGAGATGCCTTTAGCTAATGGATATGCCTTTAGCTAACATGTAAAGGAGATGCCTTTAGCTAACATGTAAACGAGATGCCTTTAGCTAATGGAGATGCCTTTAGCTAACATGTAAATGAGATGCTGTCACGTAGAGTAGGCCAGAAGGCTAAACTGGATAACCTAACCTCTATCAAAATAAAAAGATGGCGGAACCGCAAAAGTTCTTCTGTGCCTCAAGGTGTTTATTTACAAGTGAATTCCGGAACAAGAAACGACAGTACTGCCATCAACGTCTACCTTATGGGACAGCTTAAAAACAATGCTGCCCCATCCACAGCTCAATCCAAAATGCCCTCCACCATGACTGAAAGAGAGGCTCCTTTTGTAGGGCTAGCCCCTCCCCTCAGAACAATTAACCCTGGTTAATTAATCAATTAAAAATACAAACCTACATTTTCCATGAACTAAACATACTAAAGGATATACATTGCAACACGGTTTTAAACAATATCACAACATAACATTTACAACATTACATCACTACTGACAATATCTTTCAATATGCCCATATGCATTAATGAGCCATTTGGGACAGGCACTATAAAGCCAACCCAATTCCCTTAGCTCGGGTCCTTTTCCAGCATACCCGGAAGCTACAGAGATGGAGAGAGAGAAACAGAACAAACAAACAATGCGCTCATCCACAACATTGATAAGTATAATAATAAGTATTGTATTTCTCAAATATGAACATTGACAAGTGTGAAATGCATGCACCAAGACAGAAGTTAATTTGTGTGTCGACCCACATTGTTAACTTATCTTATAATGGCGCAGGGAGGAGTGATGAATATGTGTGTGCGTTAAAGAACCAAATGCTGCCCGCGGCCAGTGACGGACTTCTACGTCACAGATGCCTTTAGCTAACATGTAAATGAGATGCCTTTAGCTAACATGTAAATGAGATGCCTTTAGCTAACATGTAAATGAGATGCCTTTAGCTAACATGTAAAGGAGATACCTTTAGCTAACATGTAAAGGAGATGCCTTTAGCCAATGGAGATGCCTTTAGCTAATGGAGATGCCTTTAGCTAACATGTAAAGGAGATGCCTTTAGCTAATGGAGATGCCTTTAGCTAACATGTAAATGAGATGCCTTTGGCTAATGGAGATGCCTTTAGCTAACATGTAAAGGAGATGCCTTTAGCTAATGGAGATGCCTTTAGCTAATGGAGATGCCTTTAGCTAACATGTAAAGGAGATGCCTTTAGCTAATGGAGATGCCTTTAGCTAACATGTAAAGGAGATGCCTTTAGCTAATGGAGATGCCTTTAGCTAATGGAGATGCCTTTAGCTAACATGTAAAGGAGATGCCTTTAGCTAATGGAGATGCCTTTAGCTAACATGTAAAGGAGATGCCTTTAGCTAATGGAGATGCCTTTAGCTAACATGTAAAGGAGATGCCTTTAGCTAATGGAGATGCCTTTAGCTAACATGTAAAGGAGATGCCTTTAGCTAAAGGAGATGCCTTTAGCTAATGGAGATGCCTTTAGCTAATGGAGATGCCTTTAGCTAGCATGTAAAGGAGGTCAAAAGTATGTACATGTAGGTATCGTTAAAGTGACTTATAAGATAAACAGAGAGTAGCAGCAGCATAAAAGAGGGGGGGGGGACACAATGTAAATAGGTCGGGTAACCATTGGTTCAGGAGTCTAATGGCTTGGGGGTAAAAACTGTTGAGAAGCCTTTTTGTCCTAGACTTGGCACTCCGGTACAGCTTGCCATGCGATAGTAGAGAGAACAGTCTATGACTGGGGTGGCTGGAGTCTTTGACCACTTTTAGGGCCTTCCTCTGACACCGCCTGGTATAGAGGTCCTGGTTGGCAGGCAGCTTTGCCCCAGTGATGTATTTGGCCGTACGCACTACCCTCTGAAGTAACCTTTGTCTTATGCAACCCCACCAAACTTAACCAGGCTGGTCTGTCTAGTCTGAGAGATCAGGCTGGTCTGTCAAGTCTGAGAGATCAGGCTGGTCTGTCAAGTCTGAGAGATCAGGCTGGTCTGTCTAGTCTGAGAGATCAGGCTGGTCTGTCTAGTCTGAGAGATCAGGCTGGTCTGTCTAGTCTGAGAGATCAGGCTGGTCTGTCTAGTCTGAGAGATCAGGCTGGTCTGTCAAGTCTGAGAGATCAGGCTGGTCTGTCTAGTCTACAGACGTTTATAAGCGTGAATATCGACTCATCCACATGCTGTTGTGTTAGAGTCGCGCTGGGCTTCCCTTTGAGGGTTCCTGCTGCCCCAAAGTTCAAAGCATACATTGTAAACCAGTTTATAATACCAATAAGGCACGACCGGGGTTTGTGAAATATGGCCAAGGGCTGTATCCAGGCATTCCACATTATGCGAGCGTAGCCGTGTTATATTGGCCTTATACCACACCTCCTCAGGCCTTATTGCTTCATTATAAACCAGGTAGGGCTGTATCCAGGCATTCCACATTACGCGAGCGTAGCCTGTTATATAGGCCTTATACCACACCTCCTCAGGCCTTATTGCTTCATTATAAACCAGGTAGGGCTGTATCCAGGCATTCCACATTACGCAAGCGTAGCCGTGTTATATTGGCCTTATACCACACCTCCTCAGGCCTTATTGCTTCATTATAAACCAGGTAGTTTGGATCCTGGATGCTGATTTGTATTTATTATGGATCCCCATTAGTTTATGCCAAGGCAGCAGCTACTCTTCCTGGGGTTTATTATGGATCCCCATTAGTTCCTGCCAAGGCAGCAGCTACTCTTCCTGGGGTTTATTATGGATCCCCATTAGTTCCTGCCAAGGCAGCAGCTACTCTTCCTGGGGTTTATTATGGATCCCCATTAGTTCCTGCCAAGGCAGCAGCTACTCTTCCTGAGGTTTATTATGGATCCCCATTAGTTCCTGTCAAGGCAGCAGCTACTCTTCCTGGGGTTTATTATGGATCCCCATTAGTTCCTGTTGCCAAGGCAGCAGCTACTCTTCCTGGGGTTTATTATGGATCTCCATTAGTTCCTGCCAAGGCAGCAGCTACTCTTCCTGGGGTTTATTATGGATCCCCATTAGTTCCTGCCAAGGCAGCAGCTACTCTTCCTGGGGTTTATTATGGATCCCCATTAGTTCCTGCCAAGGCAGCAGCTACTCTTCCTGGGGTTTATTATGGATCCCCATTAGTTCCTGCCAAGGCAGCAGCTACTCTTCCTGGGGTTTATTATGGATCCCCATTAGTTTATGCCAAGGCAGCAGCTACTCTTCCTGGGGTTTATTATGGATCCCCATTAGTTCCTGCCAAGGCAGCAGCTACTCTTCCTGGGGTTTATTATGGATCCCCATTAGTTCCTGCCAAGGCAGCAGCTACTCTTCCTGGGGTTTATTATGGATCCCCATTAGTTCCTGCCAAGGCAGCAGCTACTCTTCCTGGGGTTTATTATGGATCCCCATTAGTTCCTGCCAAGGCAGCAGCTACTCTTCCTGGAGTTCAAACACATTCATTGTGTAATTACATTACAGATTCAACTAAAGATAAAACAATACGTTATATAACAGGCAGCAGCTGGTGAAAAAATAAATAACAATATGGGGATGAGGTAGTTGGATGGGCTATTTACAGATGGGCTATGTAAAGTTAGAGGGAGATATCTTGGCCAGGTTGCAGTTGTAAATGAGAACTTGTTCTCAACTGGCCTACCTGGTTAAATAAAGGTGAAATAAATAACTCCAGCTCCAGTCATTTTTGATAAACACGCCTTCCCAATGAAAAATAAAAGATTCTAACATTAATTTAATGGAAAAGAGATGTTTCTGGACAATGCACCATGCTGCCTCGTTGACAACATGACAGAGCAGCACAGATTACTGTTTGATTTGAGAAGGGTGCTTCTCCCTGCCTGCTTTCACCTGATGGTGTGATGGGTCTTTACCTCAGCCTCATCAAATCTGCCACTTATAAACCGGGTAGTTTGGCTCCTGGATGCTGATTGGCTGAAAGCCGTGGTATACCACAGGTATCTAAGATTTAGATGCACTATTGTAAGTGGCTGTTCCACTGGATGTCATAAGGTGTATGCACCAATTTGTAAGTCGCTCTGGATAAGAGCGTCTGCTAAATGACTTAAATGTAAATGTAAAATGTATGACAAAACATGTATTTTTACTGCTCTAATTACGTTGATAAACTCGGTCTCAACCTTTAAGTCCTTACTGAATACTCATCTCTTCAGTGGGTCATATGATTGAGTGTAGTCTGGCCCAGGAGTGGGAAGGTGAACGGAAAGGCTCTGGAGCAACGAACCGCCCTTGCTGTCTCTGCCTGGCCGGATCCCCTCTTTCCACTGGGATTCTCTGCCTCTAATCCTATTACAGGGGCTGAGTCACTGGCTCACTGGTGCTTTTGCATGCCGTCCCTGGGAGGGGTGCGTCACTTGAGTGGGTTGAGTCACTGATGTTATCTTCCTGTCTGGGTTGGCGTCCCCCCATTGGGTTGTGCCGTGGCGGAGATCTTTGTGGGCTATACTTGGCCTTGTCTCAGGATGATAAGTTGGTGGTTGAAGATATCCCTCTTGTGCTGTGGGGGCTGTGGGAACCACACATGCAGAGATCATCCGTTCACCTATTCTATGTCTCAAAGACAAAGCGGTTGGAACCAAAAATCTCCAACTACCTGGTAAAATAAAGGTAAAGTGGGTGGGGTTATATCCTTCCTGTTTGGCCCTGTCCGGGGGTGTCATCAGATGGGGCCACAGTGTCTCCTGACCCCTCCTGTCTCAGCCTCCAGTATTTATGCTGCAGTAGCTTGTGTCGGGGGGCTAGGGTCAGTTTGTTATATCTGGAGTACTTCTCCTGTCTTATCCGGTGTCCTGTGTGAATTGAAGTATGTTCTCTCTAATTCTCTCTTTCTTTCTCTCTCTCAGAGGACCTGAGACCAAGGACCATGCCTCAGGACTACCTGGCATGATGACTCCTTGCTGTCCCCAGTCCACCTGGCCGTGCTGCTGCTCCAGTTTCAACTTCCACCTGGCCGTGCTGCTGCTCCAGTTTCAACTGTTCTGCCTTATTATTATTCGACCATGCTGGTCATTTATGAACATTTGAACATCTTGGCCATGTTCTGTTATAATCTCCACCCGGCACAGCCAGAAGAGGACTGGCCACCCCACATAGCCTGGTTCCTCTCTAGGTTTCTTCCTAGGTTTTGGCCTTTCTAGGGAGTTTTTCCTAGCCACCGTGCTTCTACACCTGCATTGCTTGCCGTTTGGGGTTTTAGGCTGGGTTTCTGTACAGCACTTTGAGATATCAGCTGATGTACGAAGGGCTATATAAATACATTTGATTTGATAACCAGTTTATAAAAGCAATAAGGCACGAGGCGGTGTGATATATGGCCAATATACCACGGCTAAGGCTCTGTGTCCAGGCACTCTGCGATGCGTCGTGCCTAAGGACAACCCTTAGTCGTGGTATATTGGCCATATATCACACCACCTCGTGCCTTATTGCTTAAATATAAGACTGGTCAAGTGAACCATAAGAGCGGTATTACATGGTTGGGACAATCATGAGCACTCTTAATTTACAGGATTCATTAGCTAGTTGAAATCCCTGACTGTGTTCTCCCCCATTAATGGAAATGGGACGGGAAAAATCCCTCTGAAATAAAAATATCTGATTTCACTCCTGGAACCCAAAATACACCTGTTTTCAGTCCTTTGAAATACTACAATCAGCTCTCTGACTCATTCAGAAATACTGACTCAGTTACAATCAGCTCTCTGACTCATTCAGAAATACTGACTCAGTTACAATCAGCTCTCTGACTCATTCAGAAATACTGACTCAGTTACAATCAGCTCTCTGACTCATTCAGAAATACTGACTCAGTTACAATCAGCTCTGACTCATTCAGAAATACTGACTCAGTTACAATCAGCTCTGACTCATTCAGAAATACTGACTCAGTTACAATCAGCTCTCTGACTCATTCAGAAATACTGACTCAGTTACAATCAGCTCTCTGACTCATTCAGAAATACTGACTCAGTTACAATCAGCTCTCTGACTCATTCAGAAATACTGACTCAGTTACAATCAGCTCTCTGACTCATTCAGAAATACTGACTCAGTTACAATCAGCTCTCTGACTCATTCAGAAATACTAACTCAGTTACAATCAGTCTGACTCATTCAGAAATACTGACTCAGTTACAATCAGCTCTCTGAACTCAGTAAGAAATAATTCAACAATCACTAACTCAACAGAAATACTGACTCAGTTAAACACTCATGATTTATTACTATCAGCTCTCTGACTCATTCAGAAATACTGACTCAGTTACAATAAACAGAAATACTAACTCAGTTACAATCAGCTCTGACTGACTCATTCAGAAATACTGACTCAGTTACAATCAGTATAGTTATTACATCAGTTATGATATTGACTCAGTTACAATCAGCTCTCTGACTCATAGTCATGTCCTCCAGACAATCTCCTCTCACTCATTCAGAAATCCTCTGATCTCAGTTACAATCAGCTCTCTGACTCATTCAGAAATACTGACTCAGTTACAATCAGCTCTCTGACTCATTCAGAAATACACACACTCAGTATAGTAGTTCACAATCAGAAATAGTACAGTAGTTCTGACTCATTCAGAAATACTGACTCAGTTACAATCAGCTCTGACTCATTCAGAAATACTGACTCAGTTACAATCAGCTCTGACTCATTCAGAAATACTTCATTGGCCAGTGTTGTCAGCAGGGTGTGGAGTCCCGTCCAATCAGGAACTAGTAAGAAATAATTCAACTGACTAACAACGTACGTAAACACTCATGATTTATTGCTATCCATGCAAACTGAATATTAAATGAATGTGAGGAGAATAAACAGAGTAGAAACATTACATAGTATAGTTATTACAAGTTATGATATTTACAGTCCAATGACAGCTGCTGTCATGACACATCTATAGTCATGTCCTCCTCTTCCTCCTCCTCCTCTTCATCCTCATCGAAGTACTTCTCCTCTGCATCTCTGTTGACGATGTCCAGGTTGTCGTAGTCGGGGTTCCCGTCCACTTCACTACAACACACACAGCTAGTATAGTAGTTCAGTCTGTCCACGACAACACACAGCTAGTACAGTAGTTCAGTCTGTCCACGACAACACACACAGCTAGTACAGTAGTTCAGTCTGTCCACTTCACTACAACACACACAGCTAGTATAGTAGTTCAGTCTGTCCACGACAACACACAGCTAGTACAGTAGTTCAGTCTGTCCACGACAACACACAGCTAGTATAGTAGTTCAGTCTGTCCACGACAACACACAGCTAGTATAGTAGTTCAGTCTGTTCACTACAACACACAGCTAGTATAGTAGTTCAGTCTGTCCACTACAACACACAGCTAGTATAGTAGTTCAGTCTGTCCACTACAACACACACAGCTAGTATAGTAGTTCAGTCTGTCCACTACAACACACACAGCTAGTATAGTAGTTCAGTCTGTCCACTACAACACACACAGCTAGTATAGTAGTTCAGTCTGTTCACTACAACACACACAGCTAGTATAGTAGTTCAGTCTGTCCACGACAACACACAGCTAGTATAGTAGTTCAGTCTGTCCACTACAACACACAGCTAGTAAAGTAGTTCAGTCTGTCCACTACACTACAACACACACAGCTAGTACAGTAGTTCAGTCTGTCCACTACAACACACAGCTAGTACAGTAGTTCAGTCTGTCCACGACAACACACAGCTAGTATAGTAGTTCAGTCTGTCCACTACAACACACAGCTAGTAAAGTAGTTCAGTCTGTCCACTACACTACAACACACACAGCTAGTACAGTAGTTCAGTCTGTCCACTACAACACACAGCTAGTACAGTAGTTCAGTCTGTCCACTACACTACACACAGCTAGTACAGTAGTTCAGTCTGTCCACTACAACACACAGCTAGTACAGTAGTTCAGTCTGTCCACTACACTACACACAGCTAGTATAGTAGTTCAGTCTGTCCACTACAACACACAGCTAGTACAGTAGTTCAGTCTGTCCACTACACTACACACAGCTAGTACAGTAGTTCAGTCTGTCCACAACAACACACAGCTAGTACAGTAGTTCAGTCTGTCCACTTCACTACAACACACACAGCTAGTACAGTAGTTCAGTCTGTCCACTACACTACACACAGCTAGTACAGTAGTTCAGTCTGTCCACTACACTACAACACACAGCTAGTACAGTAGTTCAGTCTGTCCACTACACTACACACAGCTAGTACAGTAGTTCAGTCTGTCCACTACAACACACACAGCTAGTACAGTAGTTCAGTCTGTCCACTTCACTACAACACACACAGCTAGTACAGTAGTTCAGTCTGTCCACTACACTACAACACACACAGCTAGTACAGTAGTTCAGTCTGTCCACTACAACACACACAGCTAGTACAGTAGTTCAGTCTGTCCACTTCACTACACACAGCTAGTACAGTAGTTCAGTCTACACTACAACACACAGCTAGTACAGTAGTTCAGTCTGTCCACTACAACACACAGCCAGTAGTTCAGTCTGTCCACTTCACTACAACACACACAGCTAGTACAGTAGTTCCGTCTGTCCACTACAACACACACAGCTAGTACAGTAGTTCAGTCTGTCCACTACAACACACACAGCTAGTCCACTACACTAGCCCGGTTAGTCTCCCCAGTTGGCCAGCCCGGTTAGTCTCCCCAGTTAGTCAGCCCGGTTAGTCTCCCCAGTTGGTCAGCCCGGTTAGTCTCCCCAGTTAGTCAGCCCGGTTAGTCTCCCCAGTTAGTCAGCCCGGTTAGTCTCCCCAGTTGGTCAGCCCGGTTAGTCTCCCCAGTTAGTCCCCAGTTGGCCAGCCCGGTTAGTCTCCCCAGTTGGTCAGCCCGGTTAGTCTCCCCAGTTGGCCAGCCCGGTTAGTCTCCCCAGTTGGCCAGCCCGGTTAGTCTCCCCAGTTGGCCAGCCCCAGTTGGTCAGCCCGGTTAGTCTCCCCAGTTAGCCAGCCCGGTTAGTCTCCCCAGTTGGCCAGCCCGGTTAGTCTCCCCAGTTGGCCAGCCCGGTTAGTCTCCCCAGTTAGTCAGCCCGGTTAGTCTCCCCAGTTAGCCAGCCCGGTTAGTCTCCCCAGTTGGCCAGCCCGGTTAGTCTCCCCAGTTGGCCAGCCCGGTTAGTCTCCCCAGTTGGCCAGCCCGGTTAGTCTCCCCAGTTGGTCAGCCCGGTTAGTCTCCCCAGTTGGCCAGCCCGGTTAGTCTCCCCAGTTGGCCAGCCCGGTTAGTCTCCCCAGTTGGCCAGCCCGGTTAGTCTCCCCAGTTAGTCAGCCCGGTTAGTCTCCCCAGTTAGTCAGCCCGGTTAGTCTCCCCAGTTGGCCAGCCCGGTTAGTCTCCCCAGTTAGCCCAGTTAGTCTCCCCAGTTGGCCAGGTTAGTCTCCCCAGTTGGTCAGCCCGGTTAGTCTCCCCAGTTGGTCAGCCCGGTTAGTCTCCCCAGTTGGCCAGCCCGGTTAGTCTCCCCAGTTAGTCAGCCCGGTTAGTCTCCCCAGTTAGTCTCCCCGGTTAGTCTCCCCAGTTGGCCAGCCCGGTTAGTCTCCCCAGTTAGTCAGCCCGGTTAGTCTCCCCAGTTGGCCAGCCCGGTTAGTCTCCCCAGTTGGCCAGCCAGCTACTAACCTGTAGTTAAAGTCTTTGTCGTGTCCGTCCAGGAAGCGCTGGTACATCTGAGTGATGAACTCGTCCCTGAGCAGAGCTTTCTCCTGGGGTGTTGGCTCATAGCCCTCTGCCCCCAACCCTCCACCTGGAGGCACCACACACACAGTACCGTGAGACACACACACACACACAGTACCATGAGACACACACACACAGTACCGTGAGAGACACACAGTACCGTGAGAGACACACACACACAGTACCGTGAGAGACACACACACAGTACCGTGAGAGACACACACACACACAGTACCGTGAGAGACACACACACAGTACCGTGAGAGACACACACACACAGTACCGTGAGACACACACACACACAGTACCGTGAGACACACACAGTACCGTGAGAGACACACACACACAGTACCGTGAGAGACACACACACACAGTACCGTGAGACACACACACACACACAGTACCGAGAGACACACACACACAGTACCGTGAGACACACACACACACAGTACCGTGAGACACACACACACAGTACCGTGAGACACACACACACACAGTACCGTGAGAGACACACACACAGTACCATGAGACACACACACAGTACCATGAGAGACACACACACAGTACCGTGAGAGACACACAGTACCGTGAGAGACACACACACACAGTACCGTGAGAGACACACACACAGTACCGTGAGAGACACACACACAGTACCGTGAGAGACACACACACAGTACCGTGAGACACACACACAGTACCGTGAGAGACACACACACAGTACCGTGAGACACACACACAGTACCATGAGAGACACACACACAGTACCGTGAGACACACACACAGTACCGTGAGACACACACACACAGTACCGTGAGACACACACACACAGTACCGTGAGACACACACACACACAGTACCGTGAGACACACACACACAGTACCGTGAGACACACACACACAAGACAGCGAGACACACACACACAGTACCGTGAGACACACACACACAGTACCGTGAGACACACACAGTACCGTGAGAGACACACACACACAGTACCGTGAGACACACACACAGTACCGTGAGACACACACACACAGTACCGTGAGACACACACAGTACCGTGAGACACACACACAGTACCATGACACACACACACAGTACCGTGAGACACACACACACAGTACCGTGAGACACACACACAGTACCGTGAGACACACACACAGTACCGTGAGACACACACACACAGTACCGTGAGACACACACACAGTACCGTGAGACACACACACACAGTACCGTGAGACACACACACACAGTACCGTGAGACACACACAGTACCGTGAGACACACACACAGTACCGTGAGACACACACACACAGTACCGTGAGACACACACACACAGTACCGTGAGACACACACACAGTGAGACACACACACAGTACCATGAGAGACACACACACAGTACCGTGAGAGACACACACACACACAGTACCGTGAGACACACACACACAGTACCATGAGAGACACACACACAGTACCGTGAGACACACACACACAGTACCGTGAGACACACACACACAGTACCATGAGACACACACACACAGTACCGTGAGACACACACACACAGTACCATGAGAGACACACACACAGTACCGTGAGACACACACACACAGTACCGTGAGACACACACACAGTACCGTGAGACACACACACACAGTACCGTGAGACACACACACACACAGTACCATGAGACACACACACAGTACCATGAGACACACACACACAGTACCGTGAGACACACACACACAGTACCGTACCGTGAGAGACACACACACACAGTACCATGAGAGACACACAGTACGTGAGACACACAGTACCGTGAGACACACACACACAGTACCGTGAGACACACACACACAGTACCGTGAGACACACACACAGTACCATGAGACACACATGAGAAGTACCGTGGACACACACTGGAGGACACACACACACAGAGGACACACACACATACACACACAGTACCGTGAGACACACACAGTACCGTGAGACACACACACAGTACCGTGAGACACACACACACAGTACCGTGAGACACACACACAGTACCGTGAGACACACACACACAGTACCGTGAGACACACACACACAGTACCGTGAGACACACACACACAGTACCGTGAGACACACACACACACAGTACCGTGAGACACACACAGTACCGTGAGACACACACACACAGTACCGTGAGACACACACACAGTACCGTGAGACACACACACACAGTACCGTGAGACACACACACACAGTACCGTGAGACACACACACAGTACCGTGAGACACACACACACACAGTACCGTGAGACACACACACACAGTACCATGAGACACACAGTACCGTGAGAGACACACACAGTACCGTGAGACACACACACAGTACCGTGAGACACACACACACAGTACCGTGAGACACACAGTACCATGAGACACACAGTACCATGAGACACACACACAGTACCATGAGAGACACACAGTACCGTGAGACACACAGTACCATGAGACACACAGTACCATGAGACACACACAGACGTGAGAGATCTGAAGAGGACAACACAGTACCATGAGACACAGAGAGACAGTGATCTGAAGAGGACAACACAGTACCATGAGACACACACAGACAGTACCTGAAGACACACAACACAGTACCATGAGACACAGAGACAGTGATCTGAAGACACAACACAGTACCGTGAGACACACACACAGTACCTGAAGACACACAGTACCATGAGACACACAGAGACGTGATCTGAAGAGGACAACACAGTACCATGAGACACAGAGACGTGATCTGAAGAGGACAACACAGTACCATGAGACACAGAGAGACGTGATCTGAAGAGGACAACACAGTACCATGAGACACAGAGACGTGATCTGAAGAGGACAACACAGTACCATGAGACACACAGAGACAGTGATCTGAAGAGGACAACACAGTACCATGAGACACAGACAACACAGTACCGTGACACACACACACGGACACACACACACACAGTACCATGAGACACAGAGACACACACACAACACAGTACATGAGACACAGACACAGTATCTGAAGAGGACAACACAGTACCATGAGACACAGTGATCTGAGAGGACAACACAGTACCATGAGACACAGAGAGACGTGATCTGAAGAGGACAACACAGTACCATGAGACACAGAGACGTGATCTGAAGAGGACAACACAGTACCATGAGACACAGAGAGACGTGATCTGAAGAGGACAACACAGTACCATGAGACACAGAGAGACGTGATCTGAAGAGGACAACACAGTACCATGAGACACAGAGAGACGTGATCTGAAGAGGACAACACAGTACCATGAGACACAGAGACGTGATCTGAAGAGGACAACACAGTACCATGAGACACAGAGACGTGATCTGAAGAGGACAACACAGTACCATGAGACACAGAGAGACGTGATCTGAAGAGGACAACACAGTACCATGAGACACAGAGACGTGATCTGAAGAGGACAACACAGTACCATGAGACACAGAGACGTGATCTGAAGAGGACAACACAGTACCATGAGACACAGAGACGTGATCTGAAGAGGTCAACACAGTACCATGAGACACAGAGACGTGATCTGAAGAGGTCAACACAGTACCATGAGACACAGAGACGTGATCTGAAGAGGACAACACAGGACCATGAGACACAGAGAGACGTGATCTGAAGAGGACAACACAGTACCATGAGACACAGAGACGTGATCTGAAGAGGTCAACACAGTACCATGAGACACAGAGAGACGTGATCTGAAGAGGACAACACAGTACCATGAGACACAGAGACGTGATCTGAAGAGGTCAACACAGTACCATGAGACACAGAGAGACGTGATCTGAAGAGGACAACACAGTACCATGAGACACAGAGAGACGTGATCTGAAGAGGACAACACAGTACCATGAGACACAGAGACGTGATCTGAAGAGGACAACACAGTACCATGAGACACAGAGAGACGTGATCTGAAGAGGACAACACAGTACCATGAGACACAGAGAGACGTGATCTGAAGAGGACAACACAGTACCATGAGACACAGAGAGACGTGATCTGAAGAGGACAACACAGTACCATGAGACACAGAGAGACGTGATCTGAAGAGGACAACACAGTACCATGAGACACAGAGAGACGTGATCTGAAGAGGACAACACAGTACCATGAGACACAGAGAGACGTGATCTGAAGAGGACAACACAGTACCATGAGACACAGAGAGACGTGATCTGAAGAGGACAACACAGTACCATGAGACGCAGAGAGACGTGATCTGAAGAGGACAACACAGTACCATGAGACACAGAGAGACGTGATCTGAAGAGGACAACCCAGTACCGTGAGACACAGAGACGAGTTCTAACTACATGGCCACATGACACTGCTATTCTAACTACATGGCCACATTACACTGCTATTCTAACTACATGGCCATGTTACATAACGTTGCTATTCTAACTACATGGCCACATTACACTGCTATTCTAACTACATGGCCACATTACATTACGTTGCTATTCTAACTACATGGCCACATTACATTACGTTGCTATTCTAACTACATGGCCACATTACATTACGTTGCTGCTTTTCTAACTACATGGCCACATTACACTGCTATTCTAACTACATTGCCACATCACATTACGTTGCTATTCTAACTACATGGCACATTACATTACAGTTGCTATTCTAACTACATGGCCACATTACATTACTATTCTAACTACATGGCCACATGACACTGCTATTCTAACTACATGGCCACATTACACTGCTATTCTAACTACATGGCCATGTTACATTACGTTGCTATTCTAACTACATGGCCACATTACACTGCTATTCTAACTACATGGCCACATTACATTACGTTGCTATTCTAACTACATGGCCACATTACATTACGTTGCTATTCTAACTACATGGCCACATTACGTTGCTATTCTAACTACATGGCCACATTACACTGCTATTCTAACTACATGGCCACATTACACTGCTATTCTAACTACATGGCCACATTACACTTCTATTCTAACTACATGGCCACATTACATTACGTTGCTATTCTAACTACATGGCAACATTACACTGCTATTCTAACTACATGGCCACATTACACTGCTATTCTAACTACATGGCCACATTACACTGCTATTCTAACTACATGGCCACATTACACTGCTATTCTAACTACATGGCCACATTACACTTCTATTCCAACTACATGGCCACATTACATTACGTTGCTATTCTAACTACATGGCCACATTACGTTGCTATTCTAACTACATGGCCACATTACACTGCTATTCTAACTACATGGCCACATTACACTGCTATTCTAACTACATGGCCACATTACACTGCTATTCTAACTACATGGCCACATTACATTACGTTGCTATTCTAACTACATGGCCACATTACGTTGCTATTCTAACTACATGGCCACATTACACTGCTATTCTAACTACATGGCCACATTGCGTTGCTATTCTAACTACATGGCCACATTGCGTTGCTATTCTAACTACATGGCCACATTGACGTTGCTATTCTAACTACATGGCCACATTACGTTGCTATTCTAACTACATGGACACATTACACTGCTATTCTAACTACATGGCCACATTACATTACACTGCTATTCTAACTACATGGCCACATTACACTGCTATTCTAACTACATGGACCACATTACGTTGCTATTCTAACTACATGGCCACATTACATTACACTTTATTCTAACTACATGGCCACATTACGTTGCTATTCTAACTACATGGCCACATCACATAACGTTGCTATTCTAACTACATGGCCACATCACATTACGTTGCTATTCTAACTACATGGCCACATTGCGTTGCTATTCTAACTACATGGCCACATAACGTTGCTATTCTAACTACATGGCCACATTACATTACGTTGCTATTCTAACTACATGGCCACACACGTTGCTATTCTATTCTAAACTACATGGCCACATTACGTTGCTATTCTAACTACATGGCCACATTACATAACGTTGCTATTCTAACTACATGGCCCATTACATAACGTTGCTATTCCAACTACATGGCCACATTACATTACGTTGCTATTCTAACTACATGGCCACATTACGTTGCTATTCTAACTACATGGCCACATTACACTGCTATTCTAACTACATGGCCACATTGCGTTGCTATTCTAACTACATGGCCACATTGCGTTGCTATTCTAACTACACGGCCACATTGCGTTGCTATTCTAACTACACGGCCACATTGCGTTGCTATTCTAACTACACGGCCACATTGCGTTGCTATTCTAACTACACGGCCACATTGCGTTGCTATTCTAACTACACGGCCACATTGCGTTGCTATTCTAACTACACGGCCACATTGCGTTGCTATTCTAACTACACGGCCACATTGCGTTGCTATTCTAACTACACGGCCACATTGCGTTGCTATTCTAACTACACGGCCACATTGCGTTGCTATTCTAACTACACGGCCACATTGCGTTGCTATTCTAACTACACGGCCACATTGCGTTGCTATTCTAACTACACGGCCACATTGCGTTGCTATTCTAACTACACGGCCACATTGCGTTGCTATTCTAACTACATGGCCACATTGCGCTGCTATTCTAACTACACGGCCACATCGTACAGACTACCTTCTCAACTGTTGACAAACTATTTCCCTTGTTAAACACACGTCTGGCTGGTGATGCTGTGTCTTACCTTCCTCCCCCTCCTCCTCCCTGTCCTGCTCCTCCTGCAGCCGGCTCTGGATCAGTCTCTCCTGGTAGGAGGTGAGGAGGAGGTGGGCCAGCCCCCCCTCTGCTCCCCCCGGCCCCCGCTCCTCCCCTGCTCCTCCCTGCATGGCCTCGAGGGAGCGATGTAGCAGCTCCTCCTCTGTCAGGTATTGGCCGATGTATTGCTCATACAGTAGGGGCTCTCGGCTTCTCATCTGGTCCTCACTGAAGTACTGGCCCTCTGGGGGGGGGGTAAGAGACATGTTGAAGTACTGGCCCTCTGGGGGGGTAAGAGACATGTTGAAGTACTGGCCCTCTGGGGGGGTTAGAGACATGTTGAAGTACTGGCCCTCTGGGGGGGTTAGAGACATGTTGAAGTACTGGCCCTCGGGGGGGCTTAGAGACATGTTGAAGTACTGACCCTCTGGGGGGTAGAGACATGTTGAAGTACTGGCCCTCTGGGGGGTTAGAGACATGTTGAAGTACTGCCCTCTGGGGGTAAGAGCATGTTGAAGTACTGACCCTCTGGGGGTTAGAGACATGTTGAAGTACTGGCCCTCTGGGGGGTAAGAGACATGTTGAAGTACTGGCCCTCTGGGGGGTAAGAGACATGTTGAAGTACTGGCCCTCTGGGGGGGTTAGAGACATGTTGAAGTACTGGCCCTCTGGGGGGGTTAGAGACATGTTGAAGTACTGGCCCTCTGGGGGGTTAGAGACATGTTGAAGTACTGGCCCTCTGGGGGGGTAAGAGACATGTTGAAGTACTGGCCCTCTGGGGGGGTAAGAGACATGTTGAAGTACTGACCCTCTGGGGGGGTTAGAGACATGTTGAAGTACTGGCCCTCTGGGGGGTTAGAGACATGTTGAAGTACTGGCCCTCTGGGGGGGTTAGAGACATGTTGAAGTACTGGCCCTCTGGGGGTTAGAGACATGTTGAAGTACTGGCCCTCTGGGGGTTAGAGACATGTTGAAGTACTGGCCCTCTGGGGGGGTTAGAGACATGTTGAAGTACTGGCCCTCTGGGGGTTAGAGACATGTTGAAGTACTGGCCCTCTGGGGGGTAAGAGACATGTTGAAGTACTGGCCCTCTGGGGGGGTTAGAGACATGTTGAAGTACTGGCCCTCTGGGGGTTAGAGACATGTTGAAGTACTGGCCCTCTGGGGGGTTAGAGACATGTTGAAGTACTGGCCCTCTGGGGGGGTTAGAGACATGTTGAAGTACTGGCCCTCTGGGGGGGTTAGAGACATGTTGAAGTACTGGCCCTCTGGGGGTTAGAGACATGTTGAAGTACTGGCCCTCTGGGGGTTAGAGACATGTTGAAGTACTGGCCCTCTGGGGGTTAGAGACATGTTGAAGTACTGGCCCTCTGGGGGTTAGAGACATGTTGAAGTACTCTGTTAGAGACATGTTGAAGTACTGGCCCTCTGGGGGTTAGAGACATGTTGAAGTACTGGCCCTCTGGGGGTAAGAGACATGTTGAAGTACTGGCCCTCTTGAGACATGTTGAAGTACTGGCCCTCTGGGGGTTAGAGACATGTTGAAGTACTGGCCCTCTGGGGGTTAGAGACATGTTGAAGTACTGGCCCTCTGGGGGGTTAGAGACATGTTGAAGTACTGGCCCTCTGGGGGTAAGAGACATGTTGAAGTACTGGCCCTCTGGGGGTAAGAGACATGTTTGAAGAGACATGTTGAAGTACTGGCCCTCTGGGGGGTTAGAGACATGTTGAAGTACTGGCCCTCTGGGGGGGTTAGAGACATGTTGAAGTACTGGCCCTCTGGGGGGGTAAGAGACATGTTGAAGTACTGGCCCTCTGGGGGTAAGAGACATGTTGAAGTACTGGCCCTCTGGGGGGGTTAGAGACATGTTGAAGTACTGGCCCTCTGGGGGGTAAGAGACATGTTGAAGTACTGGCCCTCTGGGGGGGTTAGAGACATGTTGAAGTACTGGCCCTCTGGGGGGTTAGAGACATGTTGAAGTACTGGCCCTCTGGGGGTTAGAGACATGTTGAAGTACTGGCCCTCTGGGGGGGTTAGAGACATGTTGAAGTACTGGCCCTCTGGGGGGTTAGAGACATGTTGAAGTACTGGCCCTCTGGGGGGGTAAGAGACATGTTGAAGTACTGGCCCTCTGGGGGGTAAGAGACATGTTGAAGTACTGGCCCTCTGGGGGGGTTAGAGACATGTTGAAGTACTGGCCCTCTGGGGGGTTAGAGACATGTTGAAGTACTGGCCCTCTGGGGGTTAGAGACATGTTGAAGTACTGGCCCTCTGGGGGTTAGAGACATGTTGAAGTACTGGCCCTCTGGGGGGTTAGAGACATGTTGAAGTACTGGCCCTCTGGGGGGGTTAGAGACATGTTGAAGTACTGGCCCTCTGGGGGGGTAAGAGACATGTTGAAGTACTGACCCTCTGGGGGTTAGAGACATGTTGAAGTACTGGCCCTCTGGGGGTTAGAGACATGTTGAAGTACTGGCCCTCTGGGGGTAAGAGACATGTTGAAGTACTGGCCCTCTGGGGGTTAGAGGTAGAGACATGTTGAAGTACTGGCCCTCTGGGGGTTAGAGACATGTTGAAGTACTGGCCCTCTGGGGGTTAGAGACATGTTGAAGTACTGGCCCTCTGGGGGTTAGAGACATGTTGAAGTACTGGCCCTCTGGGGGGTAAGAGACATGTTGAAGTACTGGCCCTCTGGGGGTAGAGACATGTTGAAGTACTGGCCCTCTGGGGGTTAGAGACATGTTGAAGTACTGGCCCTCTGGGGGTTAGAGACATGTTGAAGTACTGGCCCTCTGGGGGTTAGAGACACTGTTAGAGACATGTTGAAGTACTGGCCCTCTGGGGGGTTAGAGACATGTTGAAGTACTGGCCCTCTGGGGGTTAGAGACATGTTGAAGTACTGGCCCTCTGGGGGGTAAGAGACATGTTGAAGTACTGGCCCTCTGGGGGGGTTAGAGACATGTTGAAGTACTGGCCCTCTGGGGGTAGAGACATGTTGAAGTACTGGCCCTCTGGGGGGGTAGAGACATGTTGAAGTACTGGCCCTCTGGGGGTAAGAGACATGTTGAAGTACTGGCCCTCTGGGGGTTAGAGACATGTTGAAGTACTGGCCCTCTGGGGGTAGAGACATGTTGAAGTACTGGCCCTCTGGGGGTAGAGACATGTTGAAGTACTGGCCCTCTGGGGGTAAGAGACATGTTGAAGTACTGGCCCTCTGGGGGGTTAGAGACATGTTGAAGTACTGGCCCTCTGGGGGTTAGAGACATGTTGAAGTACTGGCCCTCTGGGGGTTAGAGACATGTTGAAGTACTGGCCCTCTGGGGGTTAGGACATGGGTAAGAGACATGTTGAAGTACTGGCCCTCTGGGGGGTTAGAGACATGTTGAAGTACTGGCCCTCTGGGGGTTAGAGACATGTTGAAGTACTGGCCCTCTGGGGGGTTAGAGACATGTTGAAGTAGACATGTTGAAGTACTGGCCCTCTGGGGGTTAGAGACATGTTGAAGTACTGGCCCTCTGGGGGTTAGAGACATGTTGAAGTACTGGTCATCCCTCTGGGGGGTTAGAACATAGACTATGTTGAAGTACTGGTCATCCCCTGCCTCTGGGGGTAAACAGAGACATGTTGAAGTACTGGCCCTCTGGGGGTAAACAGAGAACATACCTGGTCATCCCTACTGCCTCTGATCTGGAGGACTCACTAAACAGAACAGCCCCTGGTGACGTCTGGTTTGTAAATGATGTCTGAGTGTGGGCCCCTGGTGTCGTCTGGTTTGTAAATGATGTCTGAGTGTTGGCCCCTGGTGACGTCTGGTTTGTAAATGATGTCTGAGTGTTGGGCCCCTGGTGACGTCTGGTTTGTAAATGATGTCTGAGTGTTGGCCCCTGGTGACGTCTGGTTTGTAAATGATGTCTGAGTGTGGGCCCCTGGTGACGTCTGGTTTGTAAATGATGTCTGAGTGTTGGCCCCTGGTGACGTCTGGTTTGTAAATGATGTCTGGGGCCCCTGGTGCCGTCTGGTTTGTAAATGATGTCTGAGTGTTGGCGCCTGGTGACGTCTGGTTTGTAAATGATGTCTGAGTGTTGGCGTGGGCCCCTGGTGACGTCTGGTTTGTAAATGATGTCTGAGTGTTGGCGTGGGCCCCTGGTGCGTCTGTTTGTAAATGATGTCTAGTGTTGGCCCCTGGTGACGTCTGGTTTGTAAATGATGTCTGAGTGTTGGCCCCTGGTCTCACGTCTGGTTTGTAAATGATGTCTGAGTGTTGGCCCCTGGTGACGTCTGGTTTGTAAATGATGTCATGTTGAAGTGACGTCTGGTTTGTAAATGATGTCTGAGTGTTGGCCCCTCTGGTTTTTTGGGTCTAGAGACATGTCTGAGTGTTGGCCCTCTGGGCTCAAGTAAATGGGTCTGAGTGATTGGGTGGGCCCCTGGTGCCGTCCCTGGGCCCCTGGGGTCTGGTTTGTAAATGATGTCTGAGTACTGGCCCCTGGTGACGAGTACCTGGTTTGTAAATGATGTTGAGTGTTGGCCCCTGGTGACGTCTGGTTTGTAAATGATGTCTGGTGTGGGCCCCTGGTACCTGGTTTGTAAATGATGTCTGAAGTGGGCCCCTGCCGTCTGGTTTGTAAATGATGTCTGAGTGTTGGCCCCTGGTCTGGTTTGTAAATGATGTTGAGTACTGGCCCCTGGTACCTGGTTTGTAAATGATGTTGAGTGTTGGCCCCTGGTGACGTCTGGTTTGTAAATGACTGAGTGTTGGGCCCCTGTGTACGTCAGGGTTTGTAAATGATGTCTGAGTACTGGCCCCTGGGACTCTGGTTTGTAAATGATGGCCTGAACCCTGGTACTGGTTTGTAAATGGTCTGTGTTGGGCCCCTGGTACCTGGGTGTAAATGATGTCCCTGGGCCCCTGGGCCTCTGGTTTGTAAATGATGTCAGTGTGCTGAAGCCCCTGGTACCTCTGGTTTGTAAATGAGACTGAGTGACCCCTGGTGAGCCTGGGGTAAAGATGTCTGAGCGTTGGCCCCTGGTGACGTCTGGTTTGTAAATGATGTCTGAGTGTGGGCCCCTGGTGCCCTCTGGGGGTAAATGATGTCTGAGTGTGGGCCCCTGGTGTCGTCTGGTTTGTAAATGATGTCTGAGTACTGGCCCCTGGTGCCGTCTGGTTTGTAAATGATGTCTGAGTGTTGGCCCCATGGGTTTGTAAATGATGTCTGAGTCAGACGTCTGGTTTGTAAATGATGTCTGAGTGTCGGCCCCTGGTGGTCTGGTTTGTAAATGATGTCTGAGTGTTGGCCCCTGGTGACGTCTGGTTTGTAAATGATGTCTGAGTGTTGGCGTGGCCCCTGGTGATGTCTGGTTTGTAAATGATGTCTGAGTGTGGGCCCCTGGTGACGTCTGGTTTGTAAATGATGTCTGAGTGTTGGCCCCTGGTGATGTCTGGTTTGTAAATGATGTCTGAGTGTTGGCCCCTGGTGCCGTCTGGTTTGTAAATGATGTCTGAGTACTGGCCCCTGGTGACGCCTGGTTTGTAAATGATGTCTGAGCTGGCCCCTGGTGACGTCTGTTTGTAAATGATGTCTGAGTGTTGGCCCCTGAAAACACACACACACACACACACACACACACACACACACACACACACACACACACACACACGGTTTGTAAATGATGTCTGAGTCTTGGCCCCCCCTGGTTTGTAAATGATGTCTGAGTCTTGGCCCCTGGTGGCGTCTGGTTTGTAAATGATGTCTGAGTGTGGGCCCCTGGTGACGTCTGGTTTGTAAATGATGTCTGAGTGTTGGCCCCTGGTGACGTCTGGTTTGTAAATGATGTCTGAGTCTTGGCCCCTGGTGGCGTCTGGTTTGTAAATGATGTCTGAGTGTGGGCCCCTGGTGACGTCTGGTTTGTAAATGATGTCTGAGTCTTGGCCCCTGGTGACGTCTGGTTTGTAAATGATGTCTGAGTGTGTGGGCCCCTGGTGCCGTCTGGTTTGTAAATGATGTCTGAGTGTGGGCCCCTGGTGACGTCTGGTTTGTAAATGATGTCTGAGTGTCGGCCCCTGGTGACGTCTGGTTTGTAAATGATGTCTGAGTGTTGGCGTGGGCCCCTGGTGACGTCTGGTTTGTAAATGATGTCTGAGTGTTGGCGTGGGCCCCTGGTGATGTCTGGTTTGTAAATGATGTCTGAGTGTGGGCCCCTGGTGACGTCTGGTTTGTAAATGATGTCTGAGCGTCGGCCCCTGGTGACGTCTGGTTTGTAAATGATGTCTGAGTGTTGGCCCCTGGTGACGTCTGGTTTGTAAATGATGTCTGAGTGTGGGCCCCTGGTGCCATCTGGTTTGTAAATGATGTCTGAGTGTGGGCCCCTGGTGTCGTCTGGTTTGTAAATGATGTCTGAGTGTCGGCCCCTGGTGATGTCTGGTTTGTAAATGATGTCTGAGTGTTGGCCCCTGGTGCCGTCTGGTTTGTAAATGATGTCTGAGTGTGGGCCCCTGGTGACGTCTGGTTTGTAAATGATGTCTGAGTGTTGGCCCCTGGTGACGTCTGGTTTGTAAATGATGTCTGAGTGTGGGCCCCTGGTGACGTCTGGTTTGTAAATGATGTCTGAGTGTTGGCCCCTGGTGACGTCTGGTTTGTAAATGATGTCTGAGTGTTGGCCCCTGGTGACGTCTGGTTTGTAAATGATGTCTGAGCGTTGGCGTGGGCCCCTGGTGTCGTCTGGTTTGTAAATGATGTCTGAGTGTTGGCGCCTGGTGACGTCTGGTTTGTAAATGATGTCTGAGTGTGGGCCCCTGGTGACGTCTGGTTTGTAAATGATGTCTGAGTGTGGGCCCCTGGTGACGTCTGGTTTGTAAATGATGTCTGAGTGTGGGCCCCTGGTGTCGTCTGGTTTGTAAATGATGTCTGAGTGTGGGCCCCTGGTGACGTCTGGTTTGTAAATGATGTCTGAGTGTGGGCCCCTGGTGCCGTCTGGTTTGTAAATGATGTCTGAGTGTGGGCCCCTGGTGACGTCTGGTTTGTAAATGATGTCTGAGTGTTGGCCCCTGGTGCCGTCTGGTTTGTAAATGATGTCTGAGTGTGGGCCCCTGGTGACGTCTGGTTTGTAAATGATGTCTGAGTGTTGGCCCCTGGTGCCGTCTGGTTTGTAAATGATGTCTGAGTGTTGGCCCCTGGTGCCGTCTGGTTTGTAAATGATGTCTGAGTGTTGGCCCCTGGTGACGTCTGGTTTGTAAATGATGTCTGAGTGTTGGCCCCTGGTGCCGTCTGGTTTGTAAATGATGTCTGAGTGTTGGCCCCTGGTGACGTCTGGTTTGTAAATGATGTCTGAGTGTTGGCCCCTGGTGACGTCTGATTCTCAGTTGGTAGAGTGTAACTGACCACCCATGAATGTATGCACACATGACTGTAAGTCGCTTCTGGTTTGTAAATGATGTCTGAGTGTGGGCCCCTGGTGACGTCTGGTTTGTAAATGATGTCTGAGTGTGGGCCCCTGGTGACGTCTGGTTTGTAAATGATGTCTGAGTGTGGGCCCCTGGTGACGTCTGGTTTGTAAATGATGTCTGAGTGTGGGCCCCTGGTGACGTCTGGTTTGTAAATGATGTCTGAGTGTTGGCCCCTGGTGATGTCTGGTTTGTAAATGATGTCTGAGTGTTGGCCCCTGGTGCCGTCTGGTTTGTAAATGATGTCTGAGTGTCGGCCCCTGGTGATGTCTGGTTTGTAAATGATGTCTGAGTGTTGGCCCCTGGTGCCGTCTGGTTTGTAAATGATGTCTGAGTGTCGGCCCCTGGTGACGTCTGGTTTGCTTCATAAGGAATTTGAAATTATTTATACTTTGACTTTTTTATACTTAAATATATTTTAGCAATTGCATTTACTTTTGATACTTAAGTCTATTTAAAACCAAACACTTTTAGACTTTTACTCAAGTACCAGGGTCTGTGATTGGTGCTGAAGACTGAGTACCAGGGTCTGTGATTGGTGCTGAAGACTGAGTACCAGGGTCTGTGATTGGTGCTGAAGCCTGAGTACCAGGGTCTGTGATTGGTGCTGAAGCCTGAGTACCAGGGTCTGTGATTGGTGCTGAAGCCTGAGTACCAGGGTCTGTGATTGGTGCTGAAGACTGAGTACCAGGGTCTGTGATTGGTGCTGAAGCCTGAGTACCAGGGTCTGTGATTGCTTGCTAGGCTCACCCCTCTGCAGCTCCCGGAGGGCAGCGTAGCGTTGGTTTCGTACCCGGGTCCTGTTGGTCCGTCCCGCTGCTCTCCGCCTCACCTCCCGGCAGTAGTACTGCGCCCGGGGGTCAGAAGTCAGATGGCAGAATACTGACAGGTGCTGTGGCTTCAGGTGGGCCTGTGGGAGAGGGTTAGAGGTCAGATGTGATGAGACAGAGGGTTAGAGGTCAGAGGTGATGGGGGAGCAGGGGTTGGTCATATGTCAGTTTCTATTTAATACCAAGTTTCAGATACAGAGATACTGTGTGAATACAGTAAGTGAATGAGATGGCAAAGCATTTGTGTCTCAAAAACAATAAGTGTAAAGAATGTGTCTAAAAATATGGATTTCAAAAATACTTAACTTTCTAAGCTTTAATTTAATCAGTGGAGCCCAACTGAGACCAGGGTCTCATCTTCAGAGACCCAATTGAGACCAGGGTCTCATCTTCAATGGTGCCCTGAGACCATAAGTCAAAAAGAAAGACCAGCCCAGTTCTGGTTGTCAGGGTTCGAGAAAAGAGGTACCTGGTATCGCTCCAGGAACACCAGGGGCTTGGTCCGGTACTGTCCCAGCAGCTCCTCTCTCCGCTGGGCTACGGTCAGTTCTGCCTCACCTACCTGCTGGCTCTTCACCTGAATACCACTCACAGCCACCACCTCCACCATGGTACACACACCGATGGGATCCGCCTGGGAAAACACACACACACACACACACACACACACACACACACACACACACACACACACACACACACACACTTGTCTTCGCCAATTCCTTGTCATTCGCCGGTTGGTAGCTAAATGGTGCCTTTATTTAGCTAGCTAGTTCACACACATTAACATCACAGATGAAAGGGGCGTAGTCATCAATATTTTTGGTAACATCTGGTTTCCACGTCACTATCTCCCTCCTTGTTGCCGTTTCTCACCTGGTTGTCCTGCGGCTCGTCCCCCTCGGTGTGGGCGGTTTCAGAGCAGCTAGAAGCTGGTCCGGTTCCCCGGGGGTCGGGCTGTGGTCTCCGGGGGTCGGGCTGTCTGCAGGCCTCTGGTTCAACGCTGACAGGCGGACTGGGCTCGGGAACAGGGTCGATCTCCCCCCACATGGCTGAGAGCACAATGACGACACCTCTATGGTCTAACTTAACTTACTAGCAATGTTAGCGCGGACGGAAGGTCCCTCTTTCTTGCGAAACGAGACTAATCTGATAAATATTGGTTGAATACAATTTTAGAATTCTCACTGCATTTCAAAGTTTATAAACCGTTTGCATTTCTTGCTCTTACGAAAATGTCGCTTCCTGGTCCGTCGTTGTTGTTAGTCCCCTGATTACCAAGGTACATCGCTCAAGGTTCCGACTTACGGTTACGGTTTTTTTTTTTTTTTTTTTTTCTTGAACTTTTCCATTTATACAAACATATACGGGAGTTAAATGATACATTTAGAATGCATATTTAACAAAGAACATAACCAAACACACAGGTTGAAGAATATATATTTGAACAAACGTCAGATCTTATACTGTATACAAAACATTCAATTATACATGTCATATCAGCAATGAGATTCAGGGCATGTTTGTTTTTAACAAATGTCTATGTGTAGTGTATGTCAAGGCTTTTCTCATGAACCCTCCATTATGATTTGCACCAGTTCTTCTCCAGAATAAAGACAAGTTGGAACTCAACTTTATTTTCAATTTAGTTTCTTTAATAGAATCTTATTTACACAGTATTTTGTCATTAATGTTTAGTAGCCAGGAAGTTACAATACTCTGCTTCCATCTTTCCACATCGAACAACCTCTCTACTGTTACCAACACACTCATACTGCAGTACTGGGAGCTGTGGTCCTGTAGCCCACTGAGCTAAAGGCATCAGGTCTCAGGTCAGAGATCACTCATACTGCAGTACTGGGAGCTGTGGTCCTGTAGCCCACTGAGCTAAAGGCATCAGGTCTCAGGTCAGAGATCACTCATACTGCAGTACTGGGAGCTGTGGTCCTGTAGCCCACTGAGCTAAAGGCATCAGGTCTCAGGTCAGAGATCACTCATACTGCAGTACTGGGAGCTGTGGTCCTGTAGCCCACTGAGCTAAAGGCATCAGGTCTCAGGTCAGAGATCACTCATACTGCAGTACTGGGAGCTGTGGTCCTGTAGCCCACTGAGCTAAAGGCATCAGGTCAGAGATCACTCATACTGCAGTACTGGGAGCTGTGGTCCTGTAGCCCACTGAGCTAAAGGCATCAGGTCTCAGGTCAGAGATCACTCATACTGCAGTACTGGGAGCTGTGGTCCTGTAGCCCACTGAGCTAAAGGCATCAGGTCTCAGGTCAGAGATCACTCATACTGCAGTACTGGGAGCTGTGGTCCTGTAGCCCACTGAGCTAAAGGCATCAGGTCTCAGGTCAGAGATCACTCATACTGCAGTACTGGGAGCTGTGGTCCTGTAGCCCACTGAGCTAAAGGCAGGTCTCAGGTCAGAGATCACTCATACTGCAGTACTGGGAGCTGTGGTCCTGTAGCCCACTGAGCTAAAGGCAGGTCTCAGGTCAGAGATCACTCATACTGCAGTACTGGGAGCTGTGGTCCTGTAGCCCACTGAGCTAAAGGCATCAGGTCTCAGGTCAGAGATCACTCATACTGCAGTACTGGGAGCTGTGGTCCTGTAGCCCACTGAGCTAAAGGCATCAGGTCTCAGGTCAGAGATCACTCATACTGCAGTACTGGGAGCTGTGGTCCTGTAGCCCACTGAGCTAAAGGCAGGTCTCAGGTCAGAGATCACTCATACTGCAGTACTGGGAGCTGTGGTCCTGTAGCCCACTGAGCTAAAGGCATCAGGTCTCAGGTCAGAGATCACTCATACTGCAGTACTGGGAGCTGTGGTCCTGTAGCCCACTGAGCTAAAGGCATCAGGTCTCAGGTCAGAGATCACTCATACTGCAGTACTGGGAGCTGTGGTCCTGTAGCCCACTGAGCTAAAGGCATCAGGTCTCAGGTCAGAGATCACTCATACTGCAGTACTGGGAGCTGTGGTCCTGTAGCCCACTGAGCTAAAGGCATCAGGTCTCAGGTCAGAGATCACTCATACTGCAGTACTGGGAGCTGTGGTCCTGTAGCCCACTGAGCTAAAGGCATCAGGTCTCAGGTCAGAGATCACTCATACTGCAGTACTGGGAGCTGTGGTCCTGTAGCCCACTGAGCTAAAGGCATCAGGTCTCAGGTCAGAGATCACTCATACTGCAGTACTGGGAGCTGTGGTCCTGTAGCCCACTGAGCTAAAGGCATCAGGTCTCAGGTCAGAGATCACTCATACTGCAGTACTGGGAGCTGTGGTCCTGTAGCCCACTGAGCTAAAGGCATCAGGTCTCAGGTCAGAGATCACTCATACTGCAGTACTGGGAGCTGTGGTCCTGTAGCCCACTGAGCTAAAGGCATCAGGTCTCAGGTCAGAGATCACTCATACTGCAGTACTGGGAGCTGTGGTCCTGTAGCCCACTGAGCTAAAGGCATCAGGTCTCAGGTCAGAGATCACTCATACTGCAGTACTGGGAGCTGTGGTCCTGTAGCCCACTGAGCTAAAGGCATCAGGTCTCAGGTCAGAGATCACTCATACTGCAGTACTGGGAGCTGTGGTCCTGTAGCCCACTGAGCTAAAGGCATCAGGTCTCAGGTCAGAGATCACTCATACTGCAGTACTGGGAGCTGTGGTCCTGTAGCCCACTGAGCTAAAGGCATCAGGTCTCAGGTCAGAGATCACTCATACTGCAGTACTGGGAGCTGTGGTCCTGTAGCCCACTGAGCTAAAGGCATCAGGTCTCAGGTCAGAGATCACTCATACTGCAGTACTGGGAGCCGTGGTCCTGTAGCCCACTGAGCTAAAGGCATCAGGTCTCAGGTCAGAGATCACTCATACTGCAGTACTGGGAGCCGTGGTCCTGTAGCCCACTGAGCTAAAGGCATCAGGTCTCAGGTCAGAGATCACTCATACTGCAGTACTGGGAGCTGTGGTCCTGTAGCCCACTGAGCTAAAGGCATCAGGTCTCAGGTCAGAGATCACTCATACTGCAGTACTGGGAGCTGTGGTCCTGTAGCCCACTGAGCTAAAGGCATCAGGTCTCAGGTCAGAGATCACTCATACTGCAGTACTGGGAGCTGTGGTCCTGTAGCCCACTGAGCTAAAGGCATCAGGTCTCAGGTCAGAGATCACTCATACTGCAGTACTGGGAGCTGTGGTCCTGTAGCCCACTGAGCTAAAGGCATCAGGTCTCAGGTCAGAGATCACTCATACTGCAGTACTGGGAGCTGTGGTCCTGTAGCCCACTGAGCTAAAGGCATCAGGTCTCAGGTCAGAGATCACTCATACTGCAGTACTGGGAGCCGTGGTCCTGTAGCCCACTGAGCTAAAGGCATCAGGTCTCAGGTCAGAGATCACTCATACTGCAGTACTGGGAGCTGTGGTCCTGTAGCCCACTGAGCTAAAGGCATCAGGTCTCAGGTCAGAGATCACTCATACTGCAGTACTGGGAGCCGTGGTCCTGTAGCCCACTGAGCTAAAGGCATCAGGTCTCAGGTCAGAGATCACTCATACTGCAGTACTGGGAGCTGTGGTCCTGTAGCCCACTGAGCTAAAGGCATCAGGTCTCAGGTCAGAGATCACTCATACTGCAGTACTGGGAGCTGTGGTCCTGTAGCCCACTGAGCTAAAGGCATCAGGTCTCAGGTCAGAGATCACTCATACTGCAGTACTGGGAGCTGTGGTCCTGTAGCCCACTGAGCTAAAGGCATCAGGTCTCAGGTCAGAGATCACTCATACTGCAGTACTGGGAGCTGTGGTCCTGTAGCCCACTGAGCTAAAGGCATCAGGTCTCAGGTCAGAGATCACTCATACTGCAGTACTGGGAGCCGTGGTCCTGTAGCCCACTGAGCTAAAGGCATCAGGTCTCAGGTCAGAGATCACTCATACTGCAGTACTGGGAGCTGTGGTCCTGTAGCCCACTGAGCTAAAGGCATCAGGTCTCAGGTCAGAGATCACTCATACTGCAGTACTGGGAGCCGTGGTCCTGTAGCCCACTGAGCTAAAGGCATCAGGTCTCAGGTCAGAGATCACTCATACTGCAGTACTGGGAGCTGTGGTCCTGTAGCCCACTGAGCTAAAGGCATCAGGTCTCAGGTCAGAGATCACTCATACTGCAGTACTGGGAGCCGTGGTCCTGTAGCCCACTGAGCTAAAGGCATCAGGTCTCAGGTCAGAGATCACTCATACTGCAGTACTGGGAGCTGTGGTCCTGTAGCCCACTGAGCTAAAGGCATCAGGTCTCAGGTCAGAGATCACTCATACTGCAGTACTGGGAGCTGTGGTCCTGTAGCCCACTGAGCTAAAGGCATCAGGTCTCAGGTCAGAGATCACTCATACTGCAGTACTGGGAGCCGTGGTCCTGTAGCCCACTGAGCTAAAGGCATCAGGTCTCAGGTCAGAGATCACTCATACTGCAGTACTGGGAGCCGCGGTCCTGTAGCCCACTGAGCTAAAGGCATCAGGTCTCAGGTCAGAGATCACTCATACTGCAGTACTGGGAGCCGCGGTCCTGTAGCCCACTGAGCTAAAGGCATCAGGTCAGAGATCACTCATACTGCAGTACTGGGAGCCGTGGTCCTGTAGCCCACTGAGCTAAAGGCATCAGGTCTCAGGTCAGAGATCACTCATACTGCAGTACTGGGAGCCGCGGTCCTGTAGCCCACTGAGCTAAAGGCATCAGGTCTCAGGTCAGAGATCACTCATACTGCAGTACTGGGAGCCGTGGTCCTGTAGCCCACTGAGCTAAAGGCATCAGGTCTCAGGTCAGAGATCATCATACTGCAGTACTGGGAGCCGGTCCTGTAGCCCACTGAGCTAAAGGCAGGTCAGGTCAGAGATCACTCATACTGCAGTACTGGGAGCTGTGGTCGTGGTCCTGTAGCCCACTGAGCTAAAGGCATCAGGTCTCAGGTCAGAGATCACTCATACTGCAGTACTGGGAGCCGTGGTCCTGAGCTAAAGGCCCACTGAGCTAAAGGCATCAGAGCTAAAGGCATCAGGTCTCAGGTCAGAGATCACTCATACTGCAGTACTGGGAGCGTGGTCCTGTAGCCCACTGAGCTAAAGGCATCAGGTCTCAGGTCAGAGATCACTCATACTGCAGTACTGGGAGCAGTACTGTGGTCCTGTAGCCCACTGAGCTAAAGGCATCAGGTCTCAGGTCAGAGATCACTCATACTGCAGTACTGGGAGCCGCGGTCCTGTAGCCCACTGAGCTAAAGGCATCAGGTCAGAGATCACTCATACTGCAGTACTGGGAGCCGTGGTCCTGTAGCCCACTGAGCTAAAGGCATCAGGTCAGAGATCACTCATACTGCAGTACTGGGAGCCGTGGTCCTGTAGCCCACTGAGCTAAAGGCATCAGGTCAGAGATCACTCATACTGCAGTACTGGGAGCCGCGGTCCTGTAGCCCACTGAGCTAAAGGCATCAGGTCTCAGGTCAGAGATCACTCATACTGCAGTACTGGGAGCCGCGGTCCTGTAGCCCACTGAGCTAAAGCCTCAAGGCATCAGGTCTCAGGTCAGAGGTCACTCATCATGCGAGTGCAGTCATCTGTTATGTTCCACCAACGTCCAGTCTTCATCATATTTGACCTTCAACATTTAGTTTGATCTCATTTGTTTCTATGGAGGTTTAACGACGGTTGGGATTCACTCATTCAGGGAGAAAAATAAACAGAAAAGTAACCATAGTAACCAATCCCCAACCTTATGTCTGTCTGTTCAGGAGAGGGGGAGGGAGATGATGAGAGGGAGGGAGGGAGGGGGAGGGACACAGATGTAGAGATGTGAAGTATGGAGAGAGAGAGAGAGATGGAGGTAGGGAGGGAGACTGATGGAGAGAGAGAGGGATGGAGGTAGGGAGGGACACAGGTGGAGAGAAAGGGGGATGGAGGTAGGGGAGGGACACAGAGATGGAGAGAGCGGTGAAGTTTGGGGGTTTATTGCATATTTCAGACAGGTGTGGGGATGAGACAGGCTGGGGAGTGAGGCAGGTTAGATTATTGTGGAGCTCACAGCCAGTCTGTTTGTCAGACCCAGATGAACCCTAACAAGGATGAGGGAGGATGAGAGGAGAGAAGGAGAGAGGGTTAACCTAGGGTTAATAAGGGGTCTGAAGAGGAGTGGAGGAGGGATGAGAGGAGGAGAGAGGGTTAATGGCTGTGAGTGGAGGAGAGGGAGAGAGGGAGGAGAGAAGGAGGGGTGAGAGGAGGAGAGAGGGAGGGAGGGAGGGAGTGATGAGAGGAGAGAAGGAAAGATGAGAGGAGGGGGATGAGGAGAGAGGAAGACAAAAGAAGGAGGGATGAGAGGAGGGATGAGAGGAGAGAGGGATGAGAGGAGAGGAGGGATGAGAGGAGAGAGGGATGAGAGGAGAGGAGGGATGAGAGGAGAGAGGGATGAGAGGAGAGAGGGATGAGGGATGAGATGAGAGGAGAGAGGGATGAGAGGAGAGAGGGATGAGAGGAGGGAGGGAGGGATGAGAGGAGAGGAGGGATGAGAGGAGGGGGGGGAGGAGAGGGATGAGAGGGATGAGAGGAGAGGGATGAGAGGAGAGAGGGATGAGAGGAGATAGGGATGAGAGGAGAGGAGGGATGAGAGGAGAGAGGGATGAGAGGAGAGAGGGATGAGAGAGAGATGAGAGGGATGAGGGAGAGGGAGGAGGAGGGATGAGAGGAGGAGGGATGAGAGGAGATGAGAGGAGAGGGATGAGAGGAGAGAGAGGGATGAGAGGAGATAGGGATGAGAGGAGAGAGGGATGAGAGGAGAGAGGGATGAGAGGAGGGGTTAGGGGGTTAGGGATCTCTGTAGAGTAGCAGCAGGTCAGTATCATCATCATCACAGTAAATAAATAAAATAATAATCAGAGAGACATACAGGCTTAATACCATTATACAGAGGACCAGGTGCTATGCACCACACACACACACACACACACACACACACACACACACACACACACACACACACACACACACACACACACACACACACACACACACACACACACACACACACACACACACACACACACACACACACACAACAGTGGTTAAACATGAAGCATGAACATTAATCAATCTGCTTTCTGATTGGAGGATTTCAGCTCAGATCGTCTCTGATTGGCTTATTCTGTACAGAGACTGCGTGTGATTGGAGACAGAATCAAAGTCATTGGTTGTTCTGAAGAGTGACATCATAGCTCGATAAAACTGAAGGATAAAAATGTTTCTTCAAAATCTGAAAAACCTCTAAAATACAGGAACCGATGATATCCCCGGATCATGCAACCATGGTAACCAACCCGGCCGTGACCCATGATGACAGTTCCCCTGGAGATCAGTCTGGTCGGGATGGGAGGGGCTAGTGGTATTGTCCTGTGATTGGTCAATAGTAGTTCTGTAGGGGCGGGGGGTTATTGCAGGGTGACGTGTGTGTGTGTGTGTTTCACTCCACAGCGAAGCCGCAAGTTTCCTCCACGGCCGTCAGCAGTTTCTCATAAAGTTTCTCGTACGACTCGTAGGGAGGGATATCTATTCTGTTAAAACTAAAGGAGGAGATGGAGAGAGTGAGATCGAGAGGGAGGGAGGGAGGAAGGGAGAGAGAGAGAGGGAGGAAGGGAGGAAGGGAGAGAGGGAGGGAGGAAGGGAGGGAGAGAGGGAGGGAGGAAGGGAGAGAGAGAGAGGGAGGAAGGGAGAGAGAGAGGGAGGAAGGGAGAGAGAGAGAGGAAGGGAGAGAGAGAGAGAGAGGGAGGAAGGGAGGGAGGGAGGGAGGGAGGAAGGGAGAGAGAGAGAGGGAGGAAGGGAGGAAGGGAGAGAGGGAGGGAGGGAGGAAGGGAGAGAGGGAGGGAGGAGGGAGGGAGGAAGGGAGAGAGAGAGGGAGGGAGGAAGGGAGAGAGAGAGAGGAAGGGAGAGAGAGAGGGAGGGAGGAAGGGAGGGAGGGAGAGTGGGAGGAAGGGAGAGAGAGAGAGAGATTAATATCCAGACAGTGATGTTCAGTGCCTTCAGAATGTATTCACACCCCTCGACTTTTTCCACATTTTCTGTTACAGCCTGAATTTAAAATGGATCCATTTTAGATGTTGTTTAGGCCAGTGACACACAAATACCCCATAATGTCAAAGTGGAATTATGTTTTTAGAAATGTGTACAAATCAATAAAAAATTAAAAGCTGAGATGTCTTGAGTCAATAACTATTCAACCCCTTTGGTCACAGTCTAAATACGTTCAGGAGTGAAAATCTCAGATGTATCCGTCTACATAACCTGACAATGGGTTATAGCGCCACTAACAGGTATAACCTGACTATGGGACTCCTAGCCCCAGTAACAGGTATAACCTGTTATGGGACTAGCGGAGTCCCACTAACAGGTATAACCTGTTAGTGGCGCTCCGCGGAGTCCCACTAACAGGTATAACCTGACTAGTGGGACTCCGGAGTCGCCACTAACAGGTATAACCTGACTATGGGCGCTAGCTATGGGAGTCCCATAGTCAGGTTATACCTGTTAGTGGCGACTATGGGACTCGCTAGCGCCACTAACAGGTATACCTGACTAGTGGGACTCCGCGGAGTCCCACTAACAGTATAACCTGTTGGGAGTGGCCACTAACGTATAACCTGACTATGGGAGTCGCCACTAACAGGTATAACCTGATTATACTCCGCTAGTGGCGCCACCAACAGGTATAACCTGACTATGTGGCGCTAGCGGAGTCCCAGTCAGGTTAACCTGACTAATGGGACTAGCGGAGTCCCACTAACAGGTATAACCTGACTAATGGGACTCGCGGAGTCCCACTAGTCAGGTATAACCTGTTATGGGACGCTAGCGGAGTCACATAGTCAGGTTATACCTGTTAGTGGGCCGCTAGCGCCCTAACAGGTATAACCTGTTATGTGGACGCTAGCGGAGTCCCACTAGTCAGATTAACCTGTTAGGGACTAGCGCTAGTCCCTAACAGGTATATACCTGTTAGTGGCGCTAGCGGAGTCCCATAGTCAGGTTATAACCTGAGTGGCGACTAGCGGAGTCCCACTAGTCAGGTTATACCTGTTAGTGGGACTAGCTGTCCCAGTAGTCAGGTTATACCTGTTAGTGGCGCTAGCGGAGTCCCATAGTCTCAGGTATATACCTGTATCTAATGCGGAGTCCCTAGTCAGGTTATACCTGACCATGTATCTGGCGCTATGTATAGACCATGTATCTGATAGTCAGATTATACCTGTTAGTGGTATGCTAGACCATGTAGTCTAATGCTGTCTCAGGTATGTACCATGTATCTGATGCTAGTGACATGTATCTGATGCTGTCTCAGTATGTCCCATGTATCATGCTGTCTCATATGTATAGTGATGTATCTGATGTGTCTCAGTCATGTATATACCATGTATCTAATGCTGTCTCAGTATGTATAGACCATGTATCTAATGCTGTCTCAGTATGTATATACCATGTATCTGATGCTAGTGCATGTCTAGATGCTGTCCCATAGTCATGTTATATGCTGTCTCAGTATGTATAGACCATGTATCTGATGCTGTCTCAGGTATTATACCTGTATCTGATGCTGGAGCTAGCGGAGTCCCATAGTCTCAGTATGTTATACCATGTATCTGATGCTGTCTAGCGGATCTGATGGTGTATCCCATAGTCAGGTTATACCATGTATCTGTGGCGCTAGTATGGAGTCCCATGGTCAGGTTAGACCATGTATAGATGCTGTCTCAGTATGTATAGTCCCATGGTCAGGTTATACCTGTCTAGTGGCGTCTAGTATGTATAGACCATGTCAGGTTATGCTGTCTCAGTATGTAGTAGACCATGTATCTGATGTGTCTCAGTCAGGTTATACCATGTTAGTGGCGCTCAGTATGGAGTCCCATGCTGTCTCAGTATGTTGACCTGTATCTGATGCTGTCTAGCGGAGTCATGTATCTGATGCTGTCAGTATGTATAGACCATGTATCTGATGCTGTCTCAGTAGTAGACCATGTAGTCTGATGCTGTCTCAGTATGTATAGACCATGTATCTGATGCTGTCCCAGTAGTCAGATTATATGCTGTCTCAGTATGTGGACCGTATCTGATGCTGTCTCAGTATGTATAGACCCTGATGCTGTCTCAGTATGTATATACCATGTATCTGATGCTGTCTCAGCGGAGTCCCATAGTCAGGTTATACCATGTATAATTGCTCAGTATGTGAGACCCTGATGCTGTCTCAGGTTATACCTGTTAATGGTGCTAGTATGTATAGACCAGTCCCATAGTCAGTATGTTATACCTGTTCTGACGCTGTCGGAGTCACATAGTCAGGTTATACCATGTATCTAATGCTGTCTCAGTATGTCCCATAGACCATGTATCTGATGCTGTCTGTTAGTGGCGCTAGCGGAGTCCCATAGTCAGATTATACCTGTTGAGTGGCTGTCTCAGTATGTATAGACCATGTATCTAATGCTGTCTCAGTATGTTAGACCATGTATCTGATGCTGTCTATGTATAGACCATGTCCTGATGCTGTCTCAGTATGTATAGACCATGTATCTGATGCTGTCTCAGTAGTATAGTCATGTATCTGATGCTGTCTCAGTGGTGTATAGACCATGTATCCCATGCTGTCTCAGGTTATACCATGTATCTAGTGGCTGTCTCAGTATGTATAGACCATGTATCTGATGCTGTCTCAGTATGTATAGACCATGTATCTGATGCTGGCGTATAGACCATGTATCTGATGCTGTCTCAGGTATAGACCATGTATCTGATGCTGTCTCAGTATGTATAGACCATGTATCTGATGCTGTCTCAGATTATACCATGTATAGTGCTGTCTCAGTATGTATAGTCCATGTATCTAATGCTGTCTCAGTATGTATAGACCATGTTAGTGACTGTCCTGTCTCAGTATGTATAGACCATGTATCTATGTGCTGTCTAGCATGTATGAGTCCCATGTAGTCAGGTTATAGACCATGTATCTGATGCTGTCTCAGTATGTATAGACCATGTATCAGGTCTCAGTATGTATAGACCATGTATCTGATGCTGTCTCAGTATGTAGACCATGTAGTCAGCTGTTCAGTATGTATAGACCATGTATCTGATGCTGTCTCAGTATGTATAGACCATGTATCTGATGGTCTATATGTATAGACCATGTATCTGATGCTGTCTCAGTATGTATAGACCATGTATCTGATGCTGTCTCAGTATGTATAGACCCATCTGATGCTGTCTCAGTATGTATAGACCATGTTAGTGGCTGTCTCAGTATGTCATGTATCATGGTCTCAGGTTATAGACCATGTATCTGATGCTGTCTCAGTATGTAGACCATGTATCATGCTGTCAGGTTAGACCATGTATCTGATGCTGTCTCAGTATGAGTCCATGTATCATGCTGTCTCAGTATGTATAGACCATGTATCTGATGCTGTCTCAGTGAGTCCCATAGTCAGGTATAGACCATGTATCTAATGCTGTCTCAGTATGTGTCCATGTATCTGATGCTGTCTCAGTATGTATAGACCATGTGTATGCTGTCTAGTGGCCATGTATCTGATGCTGTCTCAGTAGTCAGGATATACTGATGCTGTCTCAGGGCGCTAGCGGAGTGTCATAGTCAGGTTATACCTGTCTAGTGCTGTCTCAGTATGTATAGACCATGTATCTATGCTGTCAGGTTATACCTGTAGACCATGTATCTGATGCTGTCTCAGTATGTATAGACCATGTCCTGATGCTGTCTCAGTATGTTATACCATGTATCTGATGCTGTCTGGACAGTGAAACAGCACCTCTCTGTCTCAGTATGTATAGACCATGTATCTGATGCTGTCTCAGTATGTATAGACCATGTATCTATGCTGTCTCAGTATTTGGCGCTAGCGGCTAAGTCCCATAGTCATTATTATTATTATAGTGTAGACCATGTATCTGATGCTGTCTCAGTATGTATAGACCATGTATCTAATGCTGTCTCAGTATTTGGATAAAAGAGTCCTAAATGGCATATATTAGGTTATATGTGTAGACCATGTATCTGATGCTGTCTCAGTAGTAGACCATGTATCTGATGCTGTCAGTATATCTAATGCTGTCTCAGTATGTATAGACCATGTATCTGATGAGTCTCAGTCAGGTTATACCATGTATCTGATGCTGTCTCAGTATGTATAGACCATGTATATATGCTGTCTCAGTGGCGCTATGTATCGGAGTCCCTGTCTCAGGTTATACCTGTATAGTGGCTGTCTCAGTATGTATAGACCATGTAGTCATGCTATACTCTGTGTATAGACCATGTATCCCATAGTCTCAGTATGTATAGACCATGTATGCTGTCTCAGTATGAGTCCCATAGTCTCAGTATGTATACCATGTATCTGATGCTGTCTCAGTATGTATCCATGTATCTATGCTGTCAGGTTATAGACCATGTATCTGATGCTGTCTGGACAGTGAAACAGTCCCATAGTCAGGTTAGACCTGTATCTAGTGGCGTATAGACCATGTAGTCCCAGTATGTATAGACCATGTATCTGATGCTGTCTCAGTGTATAGACCATGTATCTGATGCTCCCTCAGTATGTATAGACCATGTATCTGTGCTGTCTCAGCGGTATAGTCCCATAGTCAGGTTATACCTGTATAGTGACGCTAGTCTCAGTATGTATAGACCATGTTCTAATGCTGTCTCAGTATGTATAGACCATGTATCTGATGCTGTCCCAGTATGTCAGACCATGTATGATGCTGTCTCAGTATGTATAGACCATGTATCTGATGCTGTCTCAGTATTATAGACCATGTATCTGATGCTGTCTCAGTATGTATAGTCCATGTATCTATGCTGTCTCAGGTTATAGACCATGTATCTGATGCTGTCTCAGTATGTAGACCATGTAGTCATGCTGTTATATGTATAGACCATGTATCTAATGCTGTCTCAGTATGTCCATGTATCATGCTGTCTCAGTATGTATAGACCTGTTAGTGATGTATAGACCAGTCCCATAGTCAGGTTATAGACCATGTATCTAGTGTCTCAGTATTTATAGACCATGTATCTGATGCTGTCTCAGTATGTATAGACCATGTATCTAATGCTGTCTCAGTATGGAGTCCATGTATCTAATGCTGTCAGTATGTATAGACCATGTATCTGATGCTGTCTCAGTATGTATAGACCATGTATCTGATGCTGTCTCAGTATGTTAGACCATGTATCTGAGTGGCTCTATGTGTAGACCATGTCTAATGCTGTCTCAGTATGTATAGACCATGTATCTGATGCTGTCTCAGTATGTATAGACCATGTATCTAATGCTGTCTCAGTCAGGTTAGACCATGTATCTGATGCTGTCTCAGTATTTATAGACCATGTATCTGATGCTGTCTCAGTTATAGACCATGTATCTGATGCTGTCTCAGTATGTATAGACCATGTATCTGATGCTGTCTCAGGTTAGACCATGTATCTGATGCTGTCTCAGTATGTATAGACCATGTATCTGATGCTGTCTCAGGTATAGACCATGTATCTGATGCTGTCTCAGTATGTATAGACCATGTATCTGATGGTTATATGTGTAGACCATGTATCTGATGCTGTCTCAGTATGTCATAGACCATGTATCTAATGCTGTCTCAGTATGTATAGACCATATCTGATGCTGTCAGGTATAGACCTGTTATGTGTCTCAGTATGTATAGACCATGGATGTCCTTAGTCAGGTTATACCATGTATCTGATGCTGTCTCAGTATGTATAGACCATGTATCTGATGCTGTCTCAGTATGTATAGACCATGTATCTGATGCTGTCTCAGTATGTATAGACCATGTATCTGATGCTGTCTCAGTATGTAGACCATGTATCTGATGCTGTCTCAGTATGTATAGACCATGTATCTGATGCTGTCTCAGTATGTATAGACCATGTATCTGATGCTGTCTCAGTATGTATAGACCATGTATCTGATGCTGTCTCAGTATGTATAGACCATGTATCTGATGCTGTCTCAGTATGTATAGACCATGTATCTGATGCTGTCTCAGTATGTATAGACCATGTATCTAATGCTGTCTCAGTATGTATAGACCATGTATCTGATGCTGTCTCAGTATGTATAGACCATGTATCTGATGCTGTCTCAGTATGTATAGACCATGTATCTAATGCTGTCTCAGTATGTATAGACCATGTATCTGATGCTGTCTCAGTATGTATAGACCATGTATCTGATGCTGTCTCAGTATGTATAGACCATGTATCTGATGCTGTCTCAGTATGTATAGACCATGTATCTGATGCTGTCTCAGTATGTATAGACCATGTATCTGATGCTGTCTCAGTATGTATAGACCATGTATCTGATGCTGTCTCAGTATGTATAGACCATGTATCTGATGCTGTCTCAGTATGTATAGACCATGTATCTGATGCTGTCTCAGTATGTATAGACCATGTATCTGATGCTGTCTCAGTATGTATAGACCATGTATCTGATGCTGTCTCAGTATGTATAGACCATGTATCTGATGCTGTCTCAGTATGTATAGACCATGTATCTGATGCTGTCTCAGTATGTATAGACCATGTATCTGATGCTGTCTCAGTATGTATAGACCATGTATCTGATGCTGTCTCAGTATGTATAGACCATGTATCTGATGCTGTCTCAGTATGTATAGACCATGTATCTAGATGCTGTCTCAGTATGTATAGACCATGTATCTGATGCTGTCTCAGTATGTATAGACCATGTATCTGATGCTGTCTCAGTATGTATAGATGCTGTCTCAGTATGTATAGACCATGTATCTGATGCTGTCTCAGTATGTATAGACCATGTATCTGATGCTGTCTCAGTATGTATAGACCATATGCTGTCTCAGTATGTATAGACCATGTATCTGATGCTGTCTCAGTATGTATAGACCATGTATCTAATGCTGTCTCAGTATGTATAGACCATGTATCTGATGCTGTCTCAGTATGTATAGACCATGTATCTGATGCTGTCTCAGTATGTATAGACCATGTATCTGATGCTGTCTCAGTATGTATAGACCATGTATCTGATGCTGTCTCAGTATGTATAGACCATGTATCTGATGCTGTCTCAGTATGTATAGACCATGTATCTGATGCTGTCTCAGTATGTGTAGACCATGTATCTGATGCTGTCTCAGTATGTATAGACCATGTATCTGATGCTGTCTCAGTATGTATAGACCATGTATCTGATGCTGTCTCAGTATGTATAGACCATGTATCTGATGCTGTCTCAGTATGTATAGACCATGTATCTGATGCTGTCTCAGTATGTATAGACCATGTATCTGATGCTGTCTCAGTATGTGTAGACCATGTATCTGATGCTGTCTCAGTATGTATAGACCATGTATCTGATGCTGTCTCAGTATGTATGTATAGACCATGTATCTGATGCTGTCTCAGTATGTATAGACCATGTAAACTGATGTATCTGTCTCAGTATGTATAGACCATGTATCTGATGCTGTCTCAGTATGTATAGACCATGTATCTGATGCTGTCTCAGTATGTATAGACCATGTATCTGTATGCTGTCTCAGTATGTATAGACCATGTATCTGATGCTGTCTCAGTATGTATAGACCATGTATCTGATGCTGTCTCAGTATGTATAGACCATGTATCTGATGCTGTCTCAGTATGTATAGACCATGTATCTGATGCTGTCTCAGTATGTATAGACCATGTATCTGATGCTGTCTCAGTATGTATAGACCATGTATCTGATGCTGTCTCAGTATGTATAGACCATGTATCTGATGCTGTCTCAGTATGTATAGACCATGTATCTGATGCTGTCTCAGTATGTATAGACCATGTATCTGATGCTGTCTCAGTATGTATAGACCATGTATCTGATGCTGTCTCAGTATGTATAGACCATGTATCTGATGCTGTCTCAGTATGTATAGACCATGTATCTGATGCTGTCTCAGTATGTATAGACCATGTATCTGATGCTGTCTCAGTATGTATAGACCATGTATCTGATGCTGTCTCAGTATGTATAGACCATGTATCTGATGCTGTCTCAGTATGTATAGACCATGTATCTGATGCTGTCTCAGTATGTATAGACCATGTATCTGATGCTGTCTCAGTAGACCATGTATCTGTATAGACCATGTATCTGATGCTGTCTCAGTATGTATAGACCATGTATCTAATGCTGTCTCAGTATGTATAGACCATGTATCTGATGCTGTCTCAGTATGTATAGACCATGTATCTGATGCTGTCTCAGTATGTATAGACCATGTATCTGATGCTGTCTCAGTATGTATAGACCATGTATCTGATGCTGTCTCAGTATGTATAGACCATGTATCTAATGCTGTCTCAGTATGTATAGACCATGTATCTAATGCTGTCTCAGTATGTATAGACCATGTATCTGATGCTGTCTCAGTATGTATAGACCATGTATCTAATGCTGTCTCAGTATGTATAGACCATGTATCTGATGCTGTCTCAGTATGTATAGACCATGTATCTGATGCTGTCTCAGTATGTATAGACCATGTATCTAATGCTGTCTCAGTATGTATAGACCATGTATCTGATGCTGTCTCAGTATGTATAGACCATGTATCTAATGCTGGAGAAGCCGTGGGCAGTGTGTGTTTGACACCCCGGAGTTAAAGGCATGGCTCTTTGAAAGTGTGTGTGTTCTTACCATGTGTGTGCCTTGGGTAGGTTGTCTGTGTTGGCCTCTATCAGATGGATGGTGAACAGCCTTGGGCCTGCTGAACCTGTAGAACCTTACACACACACATTCTAGTTATCACTGTTCTAGAACACCAACATCACTGATGTACAACACATTCTAGTTATCACTGTTCTAGAACACATTCTAGTTATCACTGTTCTAGAACACATTCTAGTTATCACTGTTCTAGAACACCAACATTACTGATGTACAACACATTCTAGTTATCACTGTTCTAGAACACCAAGATCACTGTTCTAGAACACATTCTAGTTATCACTGTTCTAGAACACCAACATCACTGATGTACAACACATTCTAGTTATCACTGTTCTAGAACACCAACATTACTGATGTACAACACATTCTAGTTATCACTGTTCTAGAACACCACCATTACTGATGTACATCACATTCTAGTTATCACTGTTCTAGAACACCAACATCACTGATGTACAACACATTCTAGTTATCACTGTTCTAGAACACCAACATTACTGATGTACAACACATTCTAGTTATCACTGTTCTAGAACACATTCTAGTTATCACTGTTCTAGAACACCAACATCACTGATGTACAACACATTCTAGTTATCACTGTTCTAGAACACATTCTAGTTATCACTGTTCTAGAATACCAACATCACTGATGTACAACACATTCTAGTTATCACTGTTCTAGAACACATTCTAGTTATCACTGTTCTAGAACACCAACATCACTGATGTACAACACATTCTAGTTATCACTGTTCTAGAACACATTCTAGTTATCACTGTTCTAGAACACATTCTAGTTATCACTGTTCTAGAACACCACCATCACTGTTCTAGAACACATTCTCGTTATCACTGTTCTAGAACACCAACATTACTGATGTTATCACTGTTCTAGAACACATTCTAGTTATCACTGTTCTAGAACACCACCATCACTGTTCTAGAACACATTCTCGTTATCACTGTTCTAGAACACCAACATTACTGATGTACAACACATTCTAGTTATCACTGTTCTAGAACACATTCTAGTTATCACTGTTCTAGAACACATTCTAGTTATCACTGTTCTAGAACACATACTAGTTATCACTGTTCTAGAATACCAATATCACTGATGTACAACACATTCTAGTTATCACTGTTCTAGAACACATTCTAGTTATCACTGTTCTAGAATACCAACATCACTGATGTACAACACATTCTCGTTATCACTGTTCTAGAACACATTCTAGTTATCACTGTTCTAGAATACCAACATCACTGATGTACAACACATTCTAGTTATCACTGTTCTAGAACACCAACATTACTGATGTACAACACATTCTAGTTATCACTGTTCTAGAACACATTCTAGTTAGCACTGTTCTAGAACACATTCTAGTTATCACTGTTCTAGAACATCAACATTACTGATGTACAACACATTCTAGTTATCACTGTTCTAGAACACATTCTAGTTATCACTGTTCTAGAACACATTCTAGTTATCACTGTTCTAGAACACATTCTAGTTATCACTGTTCTAGAACACCACCATCACTGTTCTAGAACACATTCTAGTTATACATTTACATTTAAGTCATTTAGCAGACGCTCTTAACCAGAGCGACTTAAATAGTTATCACTGTTCTAGAACACATTCTAGTTATCACTGTTCTAGAACATCAACATTACTGATGTTCAACACATTCTAGTTATCACTGTTCTAGAACACATTCTAGTTATCACTGTTCTAGAACACCAACATTACTGATGTTCAACACATTCTAGTTATCACTGTTCTAGAACACATTCTAGTTATCACTGTTCTAGAACACATTCTAGTTATCACTGTTCTAGAACACCACCATCACTGTTCTAGAACACATTCTCGTTATCACTATTCTAGAACACCAACATTACTGATGTACAACACATTCTAGTTATCACTGTTCTAGAACACATTCTAGTTATCACTATTCTAGAACACCAACATTACTGATGTTCAACACATTCTAGTTATCACTGTTCTAGAACACATTCTAGTTATCACTGTTCTAGAACACATTCTAGTTATCACTGTTCTAGAACACCACCATCACTGTTCTAGAACACATTCTCGTTATCACTATTCTAGAACACCAACATTACTGATGTACAACACATTCTAGTTATCACTGTTCTAGAACACATTCTAGTTATCACTGTTCTAGAACACATTCTAGTTATCACTGTTCTAGAACACATTCTAGTTATCACTGTTCTAGAACACATACTAGTTATCACTGTTCTAGAATACCAATATCACTGATGTACAACACATTCTAGTTATCACTGTTCTAGAACACATTCTAGTTATCACTGTTCTAGAATACCAACATCACTGATGTACAACACGTTCTCGTTATCACTGTTCTAGAACACATTCTAGTTATCACTGTTCTAGAATACCAACATCACTGATGTACAACACGTTCTAGAACACTTTCTAATTATCACTGTTCTAGAACACATTCTAGTTATCACCGTTCTAGAACACATTCTAGTTATCACTGTTCTAGAACACCACCATCACTGTTCTAGAACACATTCTCGTTATCACTATTCTAGAACACCAACATTACTGATGTACAACACATTCTAGTTATCACTGTTCTAGAATACCAACATCACTGATGTACAACACGTTCTAGAACACTTTCTAATTATCACTGTTCTAGAACACATTCTAGTTATCACCGTTCTTGAACACATTCTAGTTATCACTGTTCTAGAACACACATCACTGTTCTAGAACACATTCTCGTTATCACTATTCTAGAACACCAACATTACTGATGTACAACACATTCTAGTTATCACTGTTCTAGAACACATTCTAGTTATCACTGTTCTAGAACACATTCTAGTTATCACTGTTCTAGAACACATTCTAGTTATCACTGTTCTAGAACACATACTAGTTATCACTGTTCTAGAATACCAATATCACTGATGTACAACACATTCTAGTTATCACTGTTCTAGAACACATTCTAGTTATCACTGTTCTAGAATACCAACATCACTGATGTACAACACATTCTCGTTATCACTGTTCTAGAACACATTCTAGTTATCACTGTTCTAGAACACCAACATCACTGATGTACAACACATTCTAGTTATCACTGTTCTAGAACACATTCTAGTTATCACTGTTCTAGAACACATTCTAGTTATCACTGTTCTAGAACATCAACATTACTGATGTACAACACATTCTAGTTATCACTGTTCTAGAACACATTCTAGTTATCACTGTTCTAGAACACCAACATCACTGATGTACAACACATTCTAGTTATCACTGTTCTAGAACACATTCTAGTTATCACTGTTCTAGAACACATTCTAGTTATCACTGTTCTAGAACACCACCATCACTGTTCTAGAACACATTCTAGTTATACATTTACATTTAAGTCATTTAGCAGACGCTCTTAACCAGAGCGACTTAAATAGTTATCACTGTTCTAGAACACATTCTAGTTATCACTGTTCTAGAACATCAACATTACTGATGTACAACACATTCTAGTTATCACTGTTCTAGAACACATTCTAGTTATCACTGTTCTCGAACACCAACATTACTGATGTTCAACACATTCTAGTTATCACTGTTCTAGAACACCAACATTACTGATGTACAACACATTCTAGTTATCACTGTTCTAGAACACATTCTAGTTATCACTGTTCTAGAACACATTCTAGTTATCACTGTTCTAGAACACCACCATCACTGTTCTAGAACACATTCTCGTTATCACTATTCTAGAACACCAACATTACTGATGTACAACACATTCTAGTTATCACTGTTCTAGAACACATTCTAGTTATCACTGTTCTAGAACACATTCTAGTTATCACTGTTCTAGAACACATTCTAGTTATCACTGTTCTAGAACACATACTAGTTATCACTGTTCTAGAATACCAACATCACTGATGTACAACACATTCTCGTTATCACTGTTCTAGAACACATTCTAGTTATCACTGTTCTAGAACACATTCTAGTTATCACTGTTCTAGAACACATACTAGTTATCACTGTTCTAGAATACCAACATCACTGATGTACAACACATTCTAGTTATCACTGTTCTAGAACACATTCTAGTTATCACTGTTCTAGAATACCAACATCACTGATGTACAACACATTCTCGTTATCACTGTTCTAGAACACATTCTAGTTATCACTGTTCTAGAATACCAACATCACTGATGTACAACACGTTCTAGAACACTTTCTAATTATCACTGTTCTAGAACACATTCTAGTTATCACCGTTCTAGAACACATTCTAGTTATCACTGTTCTAGAACACCACCATCACTGTTCTAGAACACATTCTCGTTATCACTATTCTAGAACACCAACATTACTGATGTACAACACATTCTAGTTATCACTGTTCTAGAATACCAACATCACTGATGTACAACACGTTCTAGAACACTTTCTAATTATCACTGTTCTAGAACACATTCTAGTTATCACCGTTCTAGAACACATTCTAGTTATCACTGTTCTAGAACACCACCATCACTGTTCTAGAACACATTCTCGTTATCACTATTCTAGAACACCAACATTACTGATGTACAACACATTCTAGTTATCACTGTTCTAGAACACATTCTAGTTATCACTGTTCTAGAACACATTCTAGTTATCACTGTTCTAGAACACATTCTAGTTATCACTGTTCTAGAACACATACTAGTTATCACTGTTCTAGAATACCAATATCACTGATGTACAACACATTCTAGTTATCACTGTTCTAGAACACATTCTAGTTATCACTGTTCTAGAATACCAACATCACTGATGTACAACACATTCTCGTTATCACTGTTCTAGAACACATTCTAGTTATCACTGTTCTAGAACACCAACATCACTGATGTACAACACATTCTAGTTATCACCGTTCTAGAACACATTCTAGTTATCACTGTTCTAGAACACCAACATCACTGATGTAAAACACATTCTAGTTATCACTGTTCTAGAACACCAACATCAACTGTTCTAGTTATAGCTGTTCTTTGTTAATATTGATGTGGGGTGTGCGTGCGACCCACCCTGTAGTGCCTTGAATCCCTGTAGTGGAACTCTGGTAGAACCGGTAACAAACTGCAGTAGTCGTCCTCTCCTCTCCTCAGTGAAGCTCTCTACAGCCTCCCAGAACCAGCAAACCACATTACTGTCTACAGCACAGTGCTTCAAACGGGTGTTAGAGAGGTCTATCTTCCCCAGGCCTCCATTATCAACTAGGGAGAGACAGGGAGACAGGCCTCGATTATACACTAGAGAGAGACAGGCCTCGATTATACACTAGAGAGAGACAGGCCTCCGATTATACACTAGAGAGAGACAGGGAGACAGGCCTCCGATTATACACTAGAGAGAGACAGGCCTCCGATTATACACTAGAGAGAGACAGGCCTCCGATTATACACTAGAGAGAGACAGGGAGACAGGCCTCCGATTATACACTAGAGAGAGACAGGGAGACAGGCCTCCGATTATACACTAGAGAGAGACAGGGAGACAGGCCTCCGATTATACACTAGAGAGAGACAGGCCTCCGATTATACACTAGAGAGAGACAGGCCTCCGATTATACACTAGAGAGAGACAGGGAGACAGGCCTCCGATTATACACTAGAGAGAGACAGGCCTCCGATTATACACTAGAGAGACAGGAGACAGGCCTCCGATTATACACTAGAGAGAGACAGAGACAGGCCTCCGATTATACACTAGAGACAGACAGGAGACAGGCCTCCGATTATACACTAGAGAGACAGGGAGACAGGCCTCCGATTATACACTAGAGAGAGACAGGGAGACAGGCCTCCGATTATACACTAGAGAGAGACAGGGAGACAGGCCTCTGATTATACACTAGAGAGAGACAGGCCTCCGATTATACACTAGAGAGAGGAGACAGGCCTCCGATTATACACTAGAGAGACAGACAGGGAGACAGGCCTCCGATTATACACTAGAGGAGACAGGCCTCCGATTATACACTAGAGAGACAGGCCTCCGACACTAGGAGACAGGCCTCCGATTATACACTAGAGAGAGACAGGGAGACAGGCCTCCGATTATACACTAGAGACAGGGAGACAGGCCTCCGATTATACACTAGAGAGAGACAGGGAGACAGGCCTCCGATTATACACTAGAGAGACAGGGAGAGATTATACACTAGAGAGAGACAGGAGACAGGCCTCCGATTATACACTAGAGAGAGACAGGAGACAGGCCTCCGATTATACACTAGAGAGAGACAGGGAGACAGGCCTCCGATTATACACTAGAGGGAGAGATTATACACAGGGAGACAGGACCTCCGATTATACACTAGAGAGAGACAGGGAGACAGGCCTCCGATTATACACTAGAGAGAGACAGGGAGACAGGCCTCCGATTATACACTAGAGAGAGACAGGGAGACAGGCCTCCGATTATACACTAGAGAGAGACAGGGAGACAGGCCTCCGATTATACACTAGAGAAACAGAGAGACAGGCCTCCGATTATACACTAGGGAGAGACAGGGAGACAGGCCTCCGATTATACACTAGAGGAGAGGCCTCCGATTATACACTAGAGAGACAGGCCCCGATTATACACTAGAGAGAGGCAGGGAGACAGGCCTCCGATTATACACTAGAGAGAGACAGGGAGACAGGCCTCCGATTATACACTAGAGAGAGACAGGGAGACAGGCCTCCGATTATACACTAGAGAGACAGGCCTCCGATTATACACTAGAGAGAGACAGGGAGACAGGCCTCCGATTATACACTAGAGAGAGACAGGCCTCCGATTATACACTAGAGAGAGACAGGGAGACAGGCCTCCGATTATACACTAGAGAGAGACAGGCCTCCGATTATACACTAGAGAGAGGCAGGGAGACAGGCCTCCGATTATACACTAGAGAGAGGCAGGGAGACAGGCCTCCGATTATACACTAGAGAGAGACAGGGAGACAGGCCTCCGATTATACACTAGAGAGACAGGGAGACAGGCCTCCGATTATACACTAGAGAGAGACAGGGAGACAGGCCTCCGATTATACACTAGAGAGAGACAGGGAGACAGGCCTCCGATTATACACTAGAGAGAGACAGGGAGACAGGCCTCCGATTATAAACTAGAGAGAGACAGGGAGACAGGCCTCCGATTATACACTAGAGAGACAGGCCTCCGATTATACACTAGAGAGAGACAGGGAGACAGGCCTCCGATTATACACTAGAGAGAGACAGGGAGACAGGCCTCCGATTATACACTAGGGAGAGACAGGCCTCCGATTATACACTAGGGAGAGACAGGGAGACAGGCCTCCGATTATACACTAGAGAGAGGCAGGGAGACAGGCCTCCGATTATACACTAGAGAGAGGCAGGGAGACAGGCCTCCGATTATACACTAGAGAGAGACAGGGAGACAGGCCTCCGATTATACACTAGAGAGAGACAGGGAGACAGGCCTCCGATTATACACTAGAGAGACAGGCCTCCGATTATACACTAGAGAGAGACAGGGAGACAGGCCTCCGATTATACACTAGAGAGACAGGCCTCCGATTATACACTAGGGAGAGACAGGGAGACAGGCCTCCGATTATACACTAGAGAGACAGGCCTCCGATTATACACTAGAGAGAGACAGGGAGACAGACCTCCGATTATACACTAGAGAGAGACAGGGAGACAGGCCTCCGATTATACACTAGAGAGAGACAGGGAGACAGGCCTCCGATTATACACTAGAGAGAGACAGGGAGACAGGCCTCCGATTATACACTAGAGAGAGACAGGGAGACAGGCCTCCGATTATACACTAGAGAGAGACAGGGAGACAGGCCTCCGATTATACACTAGGGAGAGACAGGGAGACAGGCCTCCGATTATACACTAGGGAGAGACAGGGAGACAGGCCTCCGATTATACACTAGAGAGAGGCAGGGAGACAGGCCTCTGATTATACACTAGAGAGAGACAGGGAGACAGGCCTCCGATTATACACTAGAGAGAGACAGGGAGACAGACCTCCGATTATACACTAGGGAGAGAGACAGGGAGAGAGAGTTAGACAGGCCTCAGATTATCAACTCGAGAGAGAGACAGGTATAACAGCCAGCCAGCCAGAAAGGCAGAAACAGACAGACAGGTATACATTTGAAGTCGGAAGTTTACATACACTTGAATTCATAAAAACTTATTTCACACATTTCTTGTTAACAAAGGTAGACAGCCAGACAGGAATAACAGACAGGTATAACAGACAGGTATAACAGACAGACAGACAGGTATAAGAGACAGGTATAACAGACAGACAGACAGGTATAACAGACAGACAGACAGGTATTACAGACAGACAGACAGGTATTAGACAGACAGACAGGTATAACAGACAGGTATAACAGACAGGTATAACAGACAGACAGACAGACAGACAGGTATAACAGACAGGTATAACAGACAGGTATAACAGACAGACAGACAGGTATAACAGACAGACAGGTATAACAGACAGGTATAACAGACAGACAGACAGACAGACAGACAGACAGGTATAACAGACAGACAGGTATAACAGACAGGTATAACAGACAGACAGGTACAGACAGACAGACATAACAGACAGACAGGTATAACAGACAGACAGGTACAACAGACAGACAGGTACAACAGACAGACATAACAGACAGACAGGTATAACAGACAGACAGACAGGTATTACAGACAGACAGACAGGTATAACAGACAGACAGACAGGTACAACAGACAGACAGGTACAACAGACAGACAGGTACAACAGACAGACAGGTACAGACAGACAGACATAACAGACAGACAGGTATAACAGACAGACAGGTACAACAGACAGACAGGTACAACAGACAGACAGGTACAACAGACAGACATAACAGACAGACAGGTATAACAGACAGACAGACAGGTATTACAGACAGACAGACAGGTATTACAGACAGACAGGTATAACAGACAGACAGACAGGTATAACAGACAGACAGACAGGTACAACAGACAGACAGGTACAACAGACAGACAGGTACAACAGACAGACAGGTACAACAGAGACAGGTATAACAGACAGACAGGTACAACAGACAGACAGGTACAACAGACAGACAGGTACAACAGACAGACAGGTACAACAGACAGACAGGTATAACAGACAGACAGGTATAACAGACAGACAGGTACAACAGACAGACAGGTACAACAGACAGACAGTTACAACAGACAGACAGGTACAACAGAGACAGGTATAACATACAGACAGGTATAACAGACAGGTACAACAGACAGACAGGTATAACAGACAGACAGGTATAACAGACAGACAGGTATAACAGACAGACAGGTACAACAGACAGACAGGTACAACAGACAGACAGGTACAACAGACAGACAGGTACAACAGACAGACAGGTATAACAGACAGACAGGTATAACAGACAGACAGGTACAACAGACAGGTACAACAGACAGGTACAACAGACAGGTACAACAGACAGGTATAACAGACAGGTACAACAGACAGGTACAGCAGACAGGTACAACAGACAGGTACAACAGACAGGTGCAACAGACAGGTGCAACAGACAGGTACAACAGACAGGTACAACAGACAGGTATAACAGACAGGTACAGCAGACAGGTACAGCAGACAGGTACAGCAGACAGGTACAACAGACAGGTACAACAGACAGGTACAACAGACAGACAGGTACAACAGACAGGTACAACAGACAGACAGGTACAGAAGACAGGTATAGCAGACAGGTATAACAGACAGGTATAACAGACAGGTATAACAGACAGGTATAACAGACAGGTACAACAGACAGGTACAACAGACAGGTACAACAGACAGGTATAACAACAGACAGGTACAACAGACAGGTACAACAGACAGGTATAACAGACAGGTATAACAGACAGGTATAACAGACAGGTATAACAGACAGGTACAACAGACAGGTACAACAGACAGGTACAACAGACAGGTATAACATACAGACAGGTATAACAGACAGGTACAACAGACAGACAGGTATAACAGACAGACAGGTATAACAGACAGACAGGTATAACAGACAGACAGGTACAACAGACAGACAGGTACAACAGACAGACAGGTACAACAGACAGACAGGTACAACAGACAGACAGGTACAACAGACAGACAGGTATAACAGACAGACAGGTATAACAGACAGACAGGTACAACAGACAGGTACAACAGACAGGTACAACAGACAGGTACAACAGACAGGTATAACAGACAGGTACAACAGACAGGTACAACAGACAGGTACAGCAGACAGGTACAACAGACAGGTACAACAGACAGGTACAACAGACAGGTACAACAGACAGGTACAACAGACAGGTATAACAGACAGGTGTTACAGACAGACAGGTACAGCAGACAGGTACAGCAGACAGGTACAGCAGACAGGTCAGGTAAACAGACAGGTACAACAGACAGGTACAACAGACAGGTACAACAGACAGACAGGTACAACAGACAGGTACAACAGACAGACAGGTATAACAGACAGGTACAACAGACAGACAGGTATAGCAGACAGGTATAACAGACAGGTATAACAGACAGGTATAACAGACAGGTATAACAGACAGGTATAACAGACAGGTACAACAGACAGGTACAACAGACAGGTACCTCCAGCTCCTTGTGGTCAAATGGTTTGAGGAGGTGTTGAGGAATCAGTTGGCTGAATCCTTTCTGCAGAGCTAAGAACTGAGCCTCGATCCCCCTCATAAACCTCCAGGTGACATAAAGCTTCACGTACTCCTTCTTGTTGTCCTCGGTTACCGGGAGGTTCTGACCGTTGGGTTTCAGCTCATGTTGAAGGAACTTCCCGAAGGCACTGTGTTCCACGCAGAACGTATGATCTAGAACCGACGAGATGTCATTCTCCCTACACACACACACACACACACACACACACACACACACACACACACACACACACACACACACACACACACACACACACACACACACAGATAACATTGTAATACCCAGAAATGAAGAGACACTGCTGGCACAAAGCTAGTGTAATTACTAGTGTGTGGTACTCACAGTATCCAGACCAGACTCTTGTCTAGTCCAGGGTCAGTAAAGCTAGTGTAATTACTAGTGTGTGGTACTCACAGTATCCAGACCAGACTCTTGTCTAGTCCAGGGTCAGTAAAGCTAGTGTCATTACTAGTGTGTGGTACTCACGGTATCCAGACCAGACTCTTGTCTAGTCCAGGGTCAGTAAAGCTAGTTTAATTACTAGTGTGTGGTACTCACGGTATCCAGACCAGACTATTGTCTAGTCCAGGGTCAGTAAAGCTAGTGTAATTACTAGTGTGTGGTACTCACGGTATCCAGACCAGACTCTTGTCTAGTCCAGGGTCAGTAAAGCTAGTGTAATTACTAGTGTGTGGTACTCACAGTATCCAGACCAGACTCTTGTCTAGTCCAGGGTCAGTAAAGCTAGTGTAATTACTAGTGTGTGGTACTCACAGTATCCAGACCAGACTCTTGTCTAGTCCAGGGTCAGTAAAGCTAGTGTAATTACTAGTGTGTGGTACTCACGGTATCCAGACCAGACTCTTGTCTAGTCCAGGGTCAGTAAAGCTAGTTTAATTACTAGTGTGTGGTACTCACGGTATCCAGACCAGACTATTGTCTAGTCCAGGGTCAGTAAAGCTAGTGTAATTACTAGTGTGTGTGGTACTCACAGTATCCAGACCAGACTCTTGTCTAGTCCAGGGTCAGTAAAGCTAGTGTAATTACTAGTGTGTGGTACTCACAGTATCCAGACCAGACTCTTGTCTAGTCCAGGGTCAGTAAAGCTAGTGTAATTACTAGTGTGTGGTACTCACAGTATCCAGACCAGACTCTTGTCTAGTCCAGGGTCAGTAAAGCTAGTGTAATTACTAGTGTGTGGTACTCACAGTATCCAGACCAGACTCTTGTCTAGTCCAGGGTCAGTAAAGCTAGTGTAATTACTAGTGTGTGGTACTCACAGTATCCAGACCAGACTCTTGTCTAGTCCAGGGTCAGTAAAGCTAGTGTAATTACTAGTGTGTGGTACTCACAGTATCCAGACCAGACTCTTGTCTAGTCCAGGGTCAGTAAAGCTAGTGTAATTACTAGTGTGTGGTACTCACAGTATCCAGACCAGACTCTTGTCTAGTCCAGGGTCAGTAAAGCTAGTGTCATTACTAGTGTGTGGTACTCACAGTATCCAGACCAGACTCTTGTGAAGTTCAGGATCAGTGGTCTCCAGGTCTTGTAGCATAATAGGTTTCCCCAGCAGCTGCTTGTAGAAGGGCAGGGTGAAGCCTCCGTTGATATAGTGACTATGGAACACTGCCAGGCCCATCACACGACCCACAAAGTGGAAATACGATAGGTGGTCCTATACACACACCACCATCATCATCATCATCAGTACTCACAGGGTTGATCTGTAGTGTGTGTGTGTACTCACAGGGTTGATCTGTAGTGTGTGTGTGTATTCACAGGGTTGATCTGTAGTGTGTGTGTGTATTCACAGGGTTGATCTGTAGTGTGTGTGTTCACAGGGTTGATGTGTTCACAGGGTTGATCTGTAGTGTGTGTGTTCACAGGGTTGATCTGTAGTGTGTGTACTCACAGGGTTGATCTGTAGTGTGTGTATTCACAGGGTTGATCTGTAGTGTGTGTACTCACAGGGTTGATAGAGGAGTCAGGGTTGATCTGTAGTGTGTGTGCGTGTACTCACAGGGTTGATCTGTAGTGTGTGTACTCACAGGGTTGATCTGTAGTGTGTGTACTCACAGGGTTGATAGAGAGTCAGGGTTGATCTGTTGTGTGTGTGTACTCACAGGGTTGATAGAGGAGTCAGGGTTGATCTGTAATGTGTGTACTCACAGGGTTGATCTGTAGTGTGTGTACTCACAGGGTTGATCTGTAGTGTGTGTGTACTCACAGGGTTGATCTGTAGTGTGTGTGTACTCACAGGGTTGATCTGTAGTGTGTGTGTACTCACAGGGTTGATAGAGGAGTCAGGGTTGATCTGTAGTGTGTGTGTACTCACAGGGTTGATCTGTAGTGTGTGTACTCACAGGGTTGATAGAGGAGTCAGGGTTGATCTGTAGTGTGTGTGTGTACTCACAGGGTTGATCTGTAGTGTGTGTGTACTCACAGGGTTGATCTGTAGTGTGTGTGTACTCACAGGGTTGATCTGTAGTGTGTGTGTACTCACAGGGTTGATCTGTAGTGTGTGTACTCACAGGGTTGATCTGTAGTGTGTGTGTACTCACAGGGTTGATCTGTAGTGTGTGTGTATTCACAGGGTTGATCTGTAGTGTGTGTATTCACAGGGTTGATCTGTAGTGTGTGTACTCACAGGGTTGATCTGTAATGTGTGTACTCACAGGGTTGATCTGTAGTGTGTGTACTCACAGGGTTTATAGAGGAGTCAGGGTTGATCTGTAGTGTGTATGTGTACTCACAGGGTTGATCTGTAGTGTGTGTGTGTACTCACAGGGTTGATCTGTAGTGTGTCTGTACTCACAGGGTTTATAGAGGAGTCAGGGTTGATCTGTAGTGTGTGTGTGTACTCACAGGGTTTATAGAGGAGTCAGGGTTGATCTGTAGTGTGTGTACTCACAGGGTTGATCTGTAGTGTGTGTACTCACAGGGTTTATAGAGGAGTCAGGGTTGATCTGTAGTGTGTGTACTCACAGGGTTTATAGAGGAGTCAGGGTTGATCTGTAGTGTGTAAATGTTGTCTGTTGAGTACTGGAACAGGCCGTAGTACGGGTTCAACATCTCATGGCACAGCAGGTACAGCCACTCCCTGTATAACCATAATACAACGTTATTACAACGTTACCACAGCAGGTACAGCCACTCCCTGTATAACCTTAATACAATGTTATTACAACGTTACCACAGCAGGTACAGCCACTCCCTGTATAACCTTAATACAACGTTACCACAGCAGGTACAGCCACTCCCTGTATAACCTTAATACAATGTTATTAAAACGTTACCACAGCAGGTACAGCCACTCCCTGTATAACCATAATACAATGTTACCACAGCAGGTACAGCCACTCCCTGTATAACCACAATACAACGTTATTACAGCGTTACCACAGCAGGTACAGCCACTCCCTGTATAACCACAATACAACGTTATTACAACGTTACCACAGCAGGTACAGCCACTCCCTGTATAACCTTAATACAACGTTACCACAGCAGGTACAGCCACTCCCTGTATAACCATAATACAACGTTATTACAACGTTACCACAGCAGGTACAGCCACTCCCTGTATAACCATAATACAATGTTATTACAACGTTACCACAGCAGGTACAGTCACTCCCCGTATAACCATAATACAACGTTATTACAACGTTACCACAGCAGGTACAGCCACTCCCTGTATAACCATAATACAACGTTACCACAGCAGGTACAGCCACTCCCTGTATAACCATAATACAACGTTACCACAGCAGGTACAGCCACTCCCTGTATAACCATAATACAACGTTACCACAGCAGGTACAGCCACTCCCTGTATAACCACAATACAACGTTATTACAACGTTACCACAGCAGGTACAGTCACTCCCTGTATAACCATAATACAATGTTACCACAGCAGGTACAGCCACTCCCTGTATAACCATAATACAATGTTACCACAGCAGGTACAGCCACTCCCTGTATAACCATAATACAATGTTATTACAATGTTACCACAGCAGGTACAGCCACTCCCTGTATAACCACAATACAACGTTATTACAACGTTACCACAGCAGGTACAGCCACTCCCTGTATAACCATAATACAATGTTATTACAATGTTACCACAGCAGGTACAGCCACTCCCTGTATAACCACAATACAACGTTATTACAACGTTACCACAGCAGGTACAGCCACTCCCTGTATAACCATAATACAATGTTATTACAACGTTACCACAGCAGGTACAGCCACTCCCTGTATAACCATAATACAATGTTATTACAACGTTACCACAGCAGGTACAGCCACTCCCTGTATAACCATAATACAATGTTATTACAATGTTACCACAGCAGGTACAGCCACTCCCTGTATAACCATAATACAACGTTATTACAACGTTACCACAGCAGGTACAGCCACTCCCTGTATAACCATAATACAATGTTATTACAACGTTACCACAGCAGGTACAGCCACTCCCTGTATAACCATAATACAACGTTATTACAACGTTACCACAGCAGGTACAGCCACTCCCTGTATAACCATAATACAATGTTACCACAGCAGGTACAGCCACTCCCTGTATAACCATAATACAACGTTATTACAACGTTACCACAGCAGGTACAGCCACTCCCTGTATAACCATAATACACAGTTACTCCCTGTATAACCATAATACAACGTTGTTACCACGTTAGCACAGCAGGTACAGCCACTCCCTGTATAACCTTAATACAATGTTATTACAATGTTACCACAGCAGGTACAGCCACTCCCTGTATAACCATAATACAACGTTATTACAACGTTACCACAGCAGGTACAGCCACTCCCTGTATAACCATAATACAATGTTATTACAACGTTACCACAGCAGGTACAGCCACTCCCTGTATAACCTTAATACAATGTTATTACAACGTTACCACAGCAGGTACAGCCACTCCCTGTATAACCATAATACAATGTTATTACAACGTTACCACAGCAGGTACAGCCACTCCCTGTATAACCATAATACAACGTTACCACAGCAGGTACAGCCACTCCCTGTATAACCATAATACAATGTTATTAAAACGTTACCACAGCAGGTACAGCCACTCCCTGTATAACCATAATACAACGTTATTACAACGTTACCACAGCAGGTACAGCCACTCCCTGTATAATAATACAATGTTACCACAGCAGGTACAGCCACTCCCTGTATAACCATAATACAACGTTATTACAACATTACCACAGCAGGTACAGCCACTCCCTGTATAACCATAATACAATGTTACCACAGCAGGTACAGCCACTCCCTGTATAACCATAATACAATGTTACCACAGCAGGTACAGCCACTCCCTGTATAACCATAATACAATGTTATTACAACGTTACCACAGCAGGTACAGCCACTCCCTGTATAACCATAATACAACGTTATTACAACGTTACCACAGCAGGTACAGCCACTCCCTGTATAACCTTAATACAATGTTAATACAATGTTATTACAACGTTACCACAGCAGGTACAGCCACTCCCTGTATAACCATAATACAATGTTACCACAGCAGGTACAGCCACTCCCTGTATAACCATAATACAATGTTATTACAACGTTACCACAGCAGGTACAGCCACTCCCTGTATAACCATAATACAACGTTATTACAACTATACCACAGCAGGTACAGCCACTCCCCGTATAACCATAATACAACGTTACCACAGCAGGTACAGCCACTCCCTGTATAACCATAATACAATGTTATTACAATGTTATCTCAGCAGGTACAGCCACTCCCTGTATAACCATAATACAACGTTACCACAGCAGGTACAGCCACTCCCTGTATAACCATAATACAATGTTACCACAGCAGGTACAGCCACTACCTGTATAACCATAATACAATGTTACCACAGCAGGTACAGCCACTCCCTGTATAACCATAATACAACGTTACCACAGCAGGTACAGCCACTCCCTGTATAACCATAATACAATGTTACCACAGCAGGTACAGCCACTCCCTGTATAACTTTAATACAATGTTATTACAACGTTACCACAGCAGGTACAGACACTCCCTATATAACCATAATACAATGTTATTACAATGTTATCTCAGCAGGTACAGCCACTCCCTGTATAACCATAATACAACGTTATTACAACGTTACCACAGCAGGTACAGCCACTCCCTGTATAACCATAATACAATGTTATTACAACGTTACCACAGCAGGTACAGCCACTCCCTGTATAACCATAATACAATGTTACCACAGCAGGTACAGCCACTCCCTGTATAACCACAATACAACGTTATTACAACGTTACCACAGCAGGTACAGCCACTCCCTGTATAACCATAATACAATGTTACCACAGCAGGTACAGCCACTCCCTGTATAACCATAATACAATGTTACCACAGCAGGTACAGCCACTCCCTGTATAACCATAATACAATGTTATTACAATGTTACCACAGCAGGTACAGCCACTCCCTGTATAACCATAATACAATGTTATTACAATGTTACCACAGCAGGTACAGCCACTCCCTGTATAACCTTAATACAATGTTACCACAGCAGGTACAGCCACTCCCTGTATAACCATAATACAATGTTACTACAGCAGGTACAGCCACTCCCTGTATAACCTTAATACAATGTTATTACAACGTTACCACAGCAGGTACAGCCACTCCCTGTATAACCATAATACAATGTTATTACAACGTTACCACAGCAGGTACAGTCACTCCCTGTATAACCATAATACAATGTTATTACAACGTTACCACAGCAGGTACAGCCACTCCCTGTATAACCTTAATACAATGTTACCACAGCAGGTACAGCCACTCCCTGTATAACCATAATACAACGTTACCACAGCAGGTACAGCCACTCCCTATATAACCTTAATACAATGTTATTACAATGTTATCTCAGCAGGTACAGCCACTCCCTATATAACCATAATACAATGTTATTACAATGTTATCTCAGCAGGTACAGCCACTCCCTATATAACCATAATACAACGTTATTACAACGTTACCACAGCAGGTACAGCCACTCCCTGTATAACCTTAATACAATGTTACCACAGCAGGTACAGCCACTCCCTGTATAACCATAATACAACGTTACCACAGCAGGTACAGCCACTCCCTGTATAACCATAATACAATGTTATTACAACGTTACCACAGCAGGTACAGCCACTCCCTGTATAACCATAATACAATGTTATTACAACGTTACCACAGCAGGTACAGCCACTCCCTGTATAACCATAATACAATGTTATTACAACGTTACCACAGCAGGTACAGCCACTCCCTGTATAACCATAATACAACGTTACTACAGCAGGTACAGCCACTCCCTGTATAACCTTAATACAACGTTATCACAACGTTACCACAGCAGGTACAGCCACTCCCTATATAACCATAATACAATGTTATTACAATGTTATCTCAGCAGGTACATGTTTGACTAACGGTGTTTCTGCACCAATCATGAGACTGGTGTTTGACTAACGGTGTTTCTGCACCAATCAATAGACTGGTGTTTCTGCACCAATCAAGAGACTGGTGTTTGACTAACGGTGTTTCTGCACCAATCAAGAGACTGGTGTTTGACTAACGGTGTTTCTGCACCAATCAATAGACTGGTGTTTCTGCACCAATCAAGAGACTGGTGTTTGACTAATGGTGTTTCTGCACCAATCAAGAGACTGGTGTTTGACTAACGGTGTTTCTGCACCAATCAAGAGACTGGTGTTTGACTAACGGTGTTTCTGCACCAATCAAGAGACTGGTGTTTGACTAACGGTGTTTCTGCACCAATCAAGAGACTGGTGTTTGACTAACGGTGTTTCTGCACCAATCAAGAGACTGGTGTTTGACTAACGGTGTTTCTGCACCAATCAAGAGACTGGTGTTTGACTAACGGTGTTTCTGCACCAATCAAGAGACTGGTGTTTGACTAATGGTGTTTCTGCACCAATCAAGAGACTGGTGTTTCTGCACCAATCAAGAGACTGGTGTTTCTGCACCAATCAAGAGAATGGTGTTTGACTAACGGTGTTTCTGCACCAATCAAGAGACTGGTGTTTCTGCACCAATCAAGAGACTGGTGTTTCTGCACCAATCAAGAGACTGGTGTTTCTGCACCAATCAAGAGAATGGTGTTTGACTAATGGTGTTTCTGCACCAATCAAGAGACTGGTGTTTGACTAGCTGTGTTTCTGCACCAATCAAGAGACTGGTGTTTCTGCACCAATCAAGAGACTGGTGTTTCTGCACCAATCAAGAGACTGGTGTTTCTGCACCAATCAAGAGACTGGTGTTTGACTAGCTGTGTTCCTGCACCAATCAAGAGACTGGTGTTTGACTAGCTGTGTTTCTGCACCAATCAAGAGACTGGTGTTTCTGCACCAATCAAGAGACTGGTGTTTCTTCACCAAGCAAGAGACTGGTGTTTGACTAATGGTGTTTCTGCACCAATCAAGAGACTGGTGTTTCTGCACCAATCAAGAGACTGGTGTTTCTGCACCAATCAAGAGACTGGTGTTTCTGCACCAATCAAGAGACTGGTGTTTCTGCACCTAGCAAGAGACTGGTGTTTCTGCACCTAGCAAGAGACTGGTGTTTGGCTAGCCGTGTTTCTGCACCAATCAAGAGACTGGTGTTTCTTCACCAATCAAGAGACTGGTGTTTCTTCACCAATCAAGAGACTGGTGTTTCTTCACCAAGCAAGAGACTGGTGTTTGACTAGCCGTGTTTCTGCACCATGTGATGGCAGAGTTTGAGCACAACAACAAAAAATGTGATTCATACGAATAATACAATGGTTCTGCCTGGTCAGACTACGGGTCAGACTACAGGTCAGACTACAGGTCAGACTACAGGTCAGACTACGGGTCAGACTACAGGTCAGACTACAGGTCAGACTACAGGTCAGACTACAGGTCAGACTACAGGTCAGACTACGGGTCAGACTACAGGTCAGACTACAGGTCAGACTACGGGTCAGACTACAGGTCAGACTACAGGTCAGACTACAGGTCAGACTACAGGTCAGACTACAGGTCAGACTACAGGTCAGACTACAGGTCAGACTACGGGTCAGACTACGGGTCAGACTACAGGTCAGACTACAGGTCAGACTACAGGTCAGACTACAGGTCAGACTACAGGTCAGACTACGGGTCAGACTACAGTTCAGACTACAGGTCAGACTACAGGTCAGACTACAGTCAGACTACAGGTCAGACTACAGGTCAGACTACAGGTCAGACTACAGTTCAGACTACAGGTCAGACTACAGGTCAGACTACAGGTCAGACTACAGGTCAGACTACAGTTCAGACTACAGGTCAGACTACAGGTCAGACTACAGGTCAGACTACAGGTCAGACTACAGTTCAGACTACAGGTCAGACTACAGTTCAGACTACAGGTCAGCCTACAGTTCAGACTACGGGTCAGACTACAGGTCAGACTACAGGTGAGACTACAGTTCAGACTACAGTTCAGACTACGGGTCAGACTACAGGTCAGACTACAGTTCAGATGACAGGTCAGACTACAGGTCAGACTACAGTTCAGACTACGGGTCAGACTACGGGTCAGACTACGGGTCAGACTACGGGTCAGACTACAGGTCAGACTACGGGTCAGACTACAGGTCAGACTACGGGTCAGACTACAGCTCAGACTACGGGTCAGACTACAGGTCAGACTACGGGTCAGACTACGGGTCAGACTACAGGTCAGACTACAGGTCAGACTACAGGTCAGACTACAGTTCAGACTACGGGTCAGACTACAGGTCAGACTACGGGTCAGACTACAGGTCAGACTACAGGTCAGACTACAGGTCAGACTACGGGTCAGACTACGGGTCAGACTACGGGTCAGACTACGGGTCAGACTACGGGTCAGACTACGGGTCAGACTACGGGTCAGACTACGGGTCAGACTACAGGTCAGACTACAGGTCAGACTACGGGTCAGACTACGGGTCAGACTACGGGTCAGACTACGGGTCAGACTACGGGTCAGACTGCGGGTCAGACTACGGGTCAGACTACAGGTCAGACTACAGGTCAGACTACAGGTCAGACTACGGGTCAGACTACGGGTCAGACTACGGGTCAGACTACAGGTCAGACTACAGGTCAGACTACGGGTCAGACTACAGGTCAGACTACAGGTCAGACTACGGGTCAGACTACAGGTCAGACTACGGGTCAGACTACGGGTCAGACTACGGGTCAGACTACGGGTCAGACTACGGGTCAGACTGCGGGTCAGACTACGGGTCAGACTACAGGTCAGACTACAGGTCAGACTACAGGTCAGACTACGGGTCAGACTACGGGTCAGACTACGGGTCAGACTACGGGTCAGACTGCGGGTCAGACTACGGGTCAGACTACAGGTAGACAGGGCCTCCCATGCCCAGCTAACTGGCTAAACAACGTGGTAGACAGGGACTCCCATGCGTGGGTGGTGGAAGACAATGCCTTCTGGGTGGTGGAAGACATTCTCACCCACCAATGCCTTCTGGGTGGTGGAAGACATTCTCACCCGCCAATGCCTTCTGGGTGGTGGAAGACATTCTCACCCACCAATGCCTTCTGGGTGGTGGAAGACATTCTCACCCGCCAATGCCTTCTGGGTGGTGGAAGACATTCTCACCCACCAATGCCTTCTGGGTGGTGGAAGACATTCTCACCCACCAATGCCTTCTGGGTGGTGGAAGACATTCTCACCCACCAATGCCTTCTGGGTGGTGGAAGACATTCTCACCCGCCAATGCCTTCTGGGTGGTGGAAGACATTCTCACCCACCAATGCCTTCTGGGTGGTGGAAGACATTCTCACCCACCAATGCCTTCTGGGTGGTGGAAGACATTCTCACCCGCCAATGCCTTCTGGGTGGTGGAAGACATTCTCACCAATGCCTTCTGGGTGGTGGAAGACATTCTCACCCGCCAATGCCTTCTGGGTGGTGGAAGACATTCTCACCAATGCCTTCTGGGTGGTGGAAGACATTCTCACCCACCAATGCCTTCTGGGTGGTGGAAGACATTCTCACCCACCAATGCCTTCTGGGTGGTGGAAGACATTCTCACCAATGCCTTCTGGGTGGTGGAAGACATTCTCACCCACCAATGCCTTCTGGGTGGTGGAAGACATTCTCACCCGCCAATGCCTTCTGGGTGG
>NW_026290849.1:180000-197500 GCF_023373465.1 Oncorhynchus keta
GTCAAAGTCCAAACCTAATCCCAATGGAGATGTTGGAATGGCCTAGTCAAAGTCCAAACCTAATCCCAATGGGGATGTTGGAATGGCCTAGTCAAAGTCCAAACCTAATCCCAATGGAGATGTTGGAATGGCCTAGTCAAAGTCCAAACCTAATCCCAATGGGGATGTTGGAATGGCCTAGTCAAAGTCCAAACCTAATCCCAACAGAGATGTTGGAATGGCCTAGTCAAAGTCCAAACCTAATCCCAATGGGGATGTTGGAATGGCCTAGTCAAAGTCCAAACCTAATCCCAATGGGGATGTTGGAATGGCCTAGTCAAAGTCCAAACCTAATCCCAATGGGGATGTTGGAATGGCCTAGTCAAAGTCCAAACCTAATCCCAATGGAGATGTTGGAATGGCCTAGTCAAAGTCCAAACCTAATCCCAATGGAATGGATGTTGGAATGGCCTAGTCAAAGTCCAAACCTAATCCCAATGGGGATGTTGGAATGGCCTAGTCAAAGTCCAAACCTAATCCCAATGGAGATGTTGGAATGGCCTAGTCAAAGTCCAAACCTAATCCCAATGGGGATGTTGGAATGGCTAGTCAAAGTCCAAACCTAATCCCAATGGGGATGTTGGAATGGCTAGTCAAAGTCCAAACCTAATCCCAATGGAGATGTTGGAATGGCCTAGTCAAAGTCCAAACCTAATCCCAATGGGGATGTTGGAATGGCCTAGTCAAAGTCCAAACCTAATCCCAATGGAGATGTTGGAATGGCCTAGTCAAAGTCCAAACCTAATCCCAATGGAGATGTTGGAATGGCCTAGTCAAAGTCCAAACCTAATCCCAATGGGGATGTTGGAATGGCAGTCAAAGGATCCCAATGGAAGATGTTGGAATGGAGTCAAAGTCCAAACCTAATCCCAACAGGAAGTGTTTGGTTGGAGTCATGGCAGCTAAAGGGGACTGATCCAACTACAGGAAGTGTTTGGTTGGAGTCATTGCAGTTAAAGGTGGACTGATCACACTACAGGAAGTGTTTGGTTGGAGTCATTGCAGCTAAAGGTGGACTGATCAACAGCTACAGGAAGTGTTTGGTTGGAGTCATTGCAGTTAAAGGTGGACTGATCAACAACTACAGGAAGTGTTTGGTTGGAGTCATTGCAGCTAAAGGTGGACTGATCAACAACTACAGGAAAGTCATTGCAGTAAAGGTGGTCAACAACTACAGGAAGTGTTTGGGAGTCATTGCAGTTAAAGGTGGACTGATCAACTACAGGAAGTGTTTGGTTGGAGTCATTGCAGCTAAAGGTGGACTGATCAACAACTACAGGAAGTGTTTGGTTGGAGTCGTTGCAGCTAAAGGTGGACTGATCAACAACTACAGGAAGTGTTTGGTTGGAGTCATTGCAGTTAAAGGTGGACTGATCAACTACAGGAAGTGTTTGGTTGGAGTCATTGCAGCTAAAGGTGGACTGCAGCTACAGGAAGTGTTTGGGGGAGCTAAAGGGGGACTGATCAATTACAGGAAGTGTTTGGTTGGAGTCGTGGCAGCTAAAGGGGACTGATCAACAACTACAGGAAGTGTTTGGTTGGAGTCGTTGCAGCTAAAGGGGGACTGATCAATTACAGGAAGTGTTTGGTTGGAGTCGTTGCAGCTAAAGGGGGACTGATCAATTACAGGAAGTGTTTGGTTGGAGTTGTGGCAGCTAAAGGTGGCATAAACAGTTATTGAGTGTAAGGGGGCGATACCTTTTCACACGGGGGCATTGGGTGTTGCATAACCAAATTAAATAACTGTGTGTGTGTGTGTGTGTGTGTACAAGTGTACCTGATGATGGTGTGTAGCCGGGGGTCAGTGAACTGCGTTGTTCGGTTGTTGTGATCCACAAAGTAGATCCGTCCCGACACCGTGCTCCTCACCTCCCAGCCGGCTGGCAGCGGACCCAACTCCTCACAGCTCACACTGGCCAGGTCCCTGGACCAATCACAACACACCTTACTATCAGGTCCATGGACCAATTACAACACACCTTACTATCAGGTCCATGGACCAATCACAACACACCTTACTATCAGGTCCCTGGACCAATCACAACACACCTTACTATCAGGTCCCTGGACCAATCACAACACACCTTACTATCAGGTCCATGGACCAATCACAACACACCTTACTGACCTCTAAACCAATCATATCACACCTTACTATCAGGTCCCTGGACCAATCACAACACACCTTACTATCAGGTCCCTGGACCAATCACAACACACCTTACTATCAGGTCCCTGGACCAATCACAACACACCTTACACCCTAAACCAATCACAACACACCTTACTATCAGGTCCCTGGACCAATCACAACACACCTTACTATCAGGTCCCTCACCAATCACAACACACCTTACTATCAGGTCCCTGGACCAATCACAACACACCTTACTATCAGGTGCCTGGAACAATCACAACACACCTTTCTGAGCTCTTCACCAATCACAACACACCTTACTGAGCTCTACACCAATCAAAACACACCTTACTCAGGTCCCTGGACCAATCACAACACACCTTACTATCAGGTGCCTGGAACAATCCAATACACCTTACTGAGCTCTTCACCAATCACAACACACCTTACTGAGCTCTACACCAATCAAACCACACCTTACTGAGCTCTACACCAATCACAACACACCTTACTATCAGGTGCATGGAACAATCACAACACACCTTTCTGAGCTCTACACTAATCAAAACACACCTTACTGACCTCTACACCAATCATATCACACCTTACTATCAGGTCCCTGGACCAATCACAACACACCTTACTGAGCTCTAAGCCTTCCAACTGGATGCGTTCCAATTCAGGTAAGGTGTTAAGGGATGAGGTAGTGGGGGAGGTAGGACAGATGGAGAGGTAGGGGAGTGTTAGAATAGAGGGTAGGATAGTAAGGGTCTTAGAGGGTAGAATAGTAAGGGAGAGGGTAGGATAGGAAGGGTAGAGGGTAGGATAGTAAGGGTAGAGGGTAGGATAGTAAGGGTAGAGGGTAGGATAGTAAGGGTAGAGGGTAGTATAGTAAGGGTAGAGGGTAGGATAGGAAGGGTAGAGGGTAGTATAGTAAGGGTAGAGGGTAGGATAGTAAGGGTAGAGGGTTGATAGTAAGGGAGAGGGTAGGATAGGAAGGGTAGAGGGTAGTATAGTAAGGGTAGAGGGTAGGATAGTAAGGGTAGAGGGTAGGATAGTAAGGGTAGAGGGTAGGATAGTAAGGGTAGAGGGTAGGATAGTAAGGGAGAGGGTAGTATAGTAAGGGTAGAGGGTAGGACAGTAAGGGTAGAGGGTTGGATAGTAAGGGAGAGGGTAGGATAGTAAGGGTAGAGGGTAGTATAGTATAGTAAGGGTAGAGGGTAGGACAGTAGGACAGTAAGGGTAGAGGGTTGGATAGTAAGGGAGAGGGTAGTATAGTAAGGGTAGAGGGTAGGATAGTGAGGGTAGAGGGTATTGATAGTAAGGGTAAAGGGTAGTATAGTAAGGGTAGAGGGTTGTATAGTAAGGGTAGAGGGTAGTATAGTAAGGGTAGAGCGTAGGATAGTAAGGGCAGAGGGTAGAGGGTAGGATAGTAAGGGAGAGGGTAGAATAGTAAGGGAGAGGGTAGAATAGTAAGGGAGAGGGTAGAATTGTAAGGGAGAGGGTAGAATAGTAAGGGTAGAGGGTAGTACAGTAAGGGTAGAGGGTAGGATAGTAAGGGAGAGGGTAGGATAGTAAGGGTAGAGGGTAGTATAGTAAGGGTAGAGGGTAGTATAGTAAGGGTAGAGGGTTGATAGTAAGGGTAGAGGGTAGTATAGTAAGGGTAGAGGTAGGATGGTGAGGGTAGAGGGTTGTATAGTAAGGGTAGAAGGTAGGATAGGAAGGGTAGAGGGTAGGATGGTGAGGGTAGAATGGTGAGGGTAGAGGGTTGTATAGTAAGGGTAGAGGGTAGGATAGTGAGGGTAGAGGGTAGGATAGTGAGGGTAGAGGGTAGGATAGTAAGGGTAGAGGGTTGTATAGTAAGGGTAGAGGGTAGGATAGTAAGGGTAGAGGGTAGGATAGTGAGGGTAGAGGGTAGGATAGTAAGGGTAGAGGGTAGGATAGTAAGGGTAGAGGGTTGTATAGTAAGGGTAGAGGGTAGGATAGTAAGGGTAGAGGGTAGGATAGTAAGGGTAGAGGGTAGGATAGTAAGGGTAGAGGGTAGGATAGTAAGGGTAGAGGGTAGGATAGTGAGGGTAGAGGGTAGGATAGTGAGGGTAGAGGGTAGGATAGTAAGGGTAGAGGGTTGTATATAGGGTAGAGGGTAGGTAGAGGGTAGGATAGTAAGGGTAGAGGGTAGGATAGTAAGGGTAGAGGGTAGTATAGTAAGGGTAGAGGGTAGTATAGTGAGGGTAGTAAGGGTAGTATAGTAAGGGTAGAGGGTAGGATAGTAAGGGTAGAGGGTTGTATAGTAAGGGTAGAGGGTAGGATGGTGAGGGTAGAATGGTGAGGGTAGAGGGTTGTATAGTAAGGGTAGAGGGTAGGATAGTGAGGGTAGAGGGTAGGATGGTGAGGGTAGAGGGTAGGATAGTAAGGGTAGAGGGTTGTATAGTAAGGGTAGAGGGTAGGATAGTAAGGGTAGAGGGTAGGATAGTGAGGGTAGAGGGTAGTATAGTAAGGGTAGAGGGTAGGATGGTGAGGGTAGAGGGTAGTATAGTAAGGGTAGAAGGGTAGGATAGGAAGGGTAGAGGGTAGGATAGTGAGGGTAGTCTGGTTGTAGGATGGTGAGGGTAGAGGGTTGTATAGTAAGGGTAGAGGGTAGGATAGTGAGGGTAGAGGGTAGGATGGTGAGGGTAGCTGCTGGGTAGGATAGTAGCTACAGCCACCTGGCCAAGACCAGGTACACCTGGTTGTAGATAGTAAGGGTAGAGGCCAAGGATGTAAGGGTAGAGGGTAGGATAGTAAGGGTAGAGGGTAGGATAGTAAGGGTAAACAGGGTAGATAGTAAGGGTAGAGGGTAGGATAGTAAGGGTAGAGGGTAGGATAGACCTAAGGGTAAACAGCCAAGACCAGTAAGGGTAGAGGGTAGGACCAGTAAGGGTAGAGGGTTGTATAGTAAGACCTGTAAACAGCCAAGGACCTGTAAACAGCCAAGAGGGTAGGATAGTAAGGGTAGACAGCCAAGACCAGCTGAGGGTAGAGGGTAGATAGTAAGGGTCAGGGTTGTATAGCCAAGGGTAGAGGGTAGGACCAGTAAGGGTAGAGGCCAAGATAGTAAGGGTAGAGGGTAGGATAGTGAGGGTAGAGGGTAGTAGGTAGCACGGCTGGCTGTATGATGGGCGTGTCAAAACAGCCAAGACCTGGGTATGCGTGGGTCATGCCAGGTGCTGACAGCCCGTCTGTGTGAAGAAAATACACCTGTCCCTGCACCGTGGTGCGCTGCTCTGTAACACACACACATTACACAGAAAGGTCACACACACACACACACCTGGTCAACACACACACACAGCACAACACACACACACACACACACACACACACACACACACACACACACACACACACACACACTAGGTATAATAGTATCAGGAACACATGTGGTTTTTAACATGATAAGTGCTGTGTGAGGGCTCTAATGCTGCAGCTGCTGAGATGGGAGCAGAGCGACAGCGATAACTCAGCTACAGCCAAGACCTGCAAACAGCCAAGACCAGCTAACCTGTAAACAGCCAAGACCTGTAAACAGCCAAGACCTGTAAACAGCCAAGACCAGCTAACCTGTAAACAGCCAAGACCTGTAAACAGCCAAGACCTGTAAACAGCCAAGACCAGCTAACCTGTAAACAGCCAAGACCTGTAAACAGCCAAGACCTGTAAACAGCCAAGACCAGCTAACCTGTAAACAGCCAAGACCTGTAAACAGCCAAGACCTGTAAACAGCCAAGACCAGCTAACCTGTAAACAGACCAAGACCTGTAAAGCCAAGACCAAGACCTGTAAACAGCCAAGACCAGCTAACCTGCAGCAGCCAAGACCAGCTAACCTGTAAACAGCCAAGACCAGCTAACCTGTAGCAGCCAAGACCAGCTAACCTGTAAACAGCCAAGACCAGCTAACCTGTAAACAGCCAAGACCAGCTAACCTGTAAACAGCCAAGACCAGCTAACCTGTAAACAGCCAAGACCAGCTAACCTGTAAACAGCCAAGACCAGCTAACCTGTAGCAGCCAAGACCAGCTAACCTGTAAACAGCCAAGACCAGCTAACCTGTAAACAGCCAAGACCAGCTAACCTGTAGCAGCCAAGACCAGCTAACCTGTAAACAGCCAATAACACACACCTGGTCAATAACACACACCTGGTCAATAACAGACACCTGGTCAATAACACACACCTGGTCAATAACACACACCTGGCCCTGCTCAATAACACACACCTGGTCAATAACACACACCTGGTCAATAACACACACCTGGTCAATAACACACACCTGGTCAATAACACACACCTGGCCCTGGTCAATAAACACACACCTGGTCAATAACACACACCTGGCCCTGGTCAATAACACACACCTGGTCAATAACACACACCTGGTCAATAACACACACCTGGTCAATAACACACACCTGGTCAATAACACACACCTGGTCAATAACACACACCTGGCCCTGGTCAATAAACACACACCTGGTTAATAACATACACCTGGTCAATAACACACACCTGGTCAATAACACACACCTGATCAATAACACACACCTGGTCAATAACACACACCTGGCCCTGGTCAATAATATATAATAATAATAATAATAATAATAATAATATATGCCATTTAGCGGACGCTTTTATCCAAAGCGACTTACAGTCATGTGTGCATACATTCTACGTATGGGTGGTCCCGGGAATCGAACCCACTACCCTGGCGTTACAAGCGCCATGCTCTACCAACTGAGCTACAGAAGGACCACTGGTCAATAACACACACCTGGTCTATAACACACACCTGGTCAATAACACACACCTGGTCAATAACACACACCTGGTCAATAACACACACCTGGTCAATAACACACACCTGGTCAATAACATACACCTGGTCAATAACACACACCTGGTCAATAACACACACCTGGTCAATAACACACACCTGGTCAATAACACACACCTGGCACCTGATCAATAACACACACCTGGTCAATAACACACACCTGGCCCTGATCAATAAACACACACCTGGTCAATAACACACACCTGGCCCTGATCAATAAACACACACCTGGTCAATAACACACACCTGGCCCTGATCAATAACAAACACACACCTGGTCAATAACACACACCTGGTCAATAACACACACCTGGCCCTGATCAATAAACACACACCTGGTCAATAACACACACCTGGTCAATAACACACACCTGGTCAATAACATACACCTGGTCAATAACACACACCTGGTCAATAACACACACCTGGTCAATAACACACACCTGGTCAATAACACACACCTGGTCAATAACACACACCTGGTCAATAACATACACCTGGTCAATAACACACACCTGGTCAATAACACACACCTGGCCCTGTACCATTTGTCAATAACACAAACTCTCTCCGTCTCTCTCACCGTATCCCTCAGGCAGATCAGGTGATTGGTTGCCATGCGGTCGGTTCTGACCTGGGGTGTGGGTGTGTCTTTGGGAATCCTGGCCTCTGATTCGCTGAGCCTGGAGCCGGTTCTCCTGGTTGGGTGAATCCGGTGGACAGGTCCCGCCCCAGCGGCGCCCGTGGGGTCTGAGTACGGCAGCGGCTCCTCACTGAAACAGCTCAATCAAACACAGGCCTCACAACACAGGCTGGTCAACACACACACCACACACACACACACACACACACACACACTGGTCAACACACACACACACACACACACACACACACACACACACACACACACACACACACACACACACACAGTCAAGACAGCACCTCTGGTCAACACACACAGTGAGACAGCCCTCCAACACACACAGTGAGAGAGCCCTCCAACACACACACACACACACACACACACACACACACACACACACACACACACACACACACACACACACACACACACACACACACACACACACACACACACACACACACACCTGAGACAGTCCAACACACACAGTGAGAGAGCCCTCCCACACAATAAACACACACAGTGAGAGAGCCCTCCAACACACACAGTGAGAGAGCCCTCCAACACACACAGTGAGAGAGCCCTCCAACACACACAGTGAGAGAGCCCTCCAACACACACAGTGAGAGAGCCCTCAATAACACCAACACACACAACCACAGAAGGATCCTCACCCCTCATTCTCTAACAGTCCTCTGCAGTCGACCACGGGTCCTCCGCTGCCCAAACCATCTCTGGTCTGGAGGCTCACTGGAAAACACAGTTAACACACATTACACACAGTCAGTACAGCTAACCTTGTGGGGACACACACCTTCAGCCCCAATCAAAATCCTATTTCCCTAACCCACTCTTACCCTAACCAGTACTCTTACCCTAACCTTCACATAAACCCTAACCTGTACTCTTACCTAACCCGTACTCTTATCCCTAACCCGTACTCTTACCCTAACCTTAACATAAACCCTAACCCGATACTCTTACCCTAACCTTCACATAAACCCTAACCTGTACTCTTACCCTAACCCGTACTCTTACCCTAACCTCCTAACATAAACCCTAACCCCTACTCTTACCCTAACCTTCACATAAACCCTAACCCGTACTCTTACCCTAACCCGTACTCTTACCCTAACCACGTACTCTTACCCTAACCTTAACATAAACCCTAACCCCAGTAGCTCTTACCCAACCGCCCTCTTACCCTAACCTTAACATAAACCCTAACCCGTACTCTTACCCTAACCTTAACATAAACCCTAACCCGTACTCTTACCCTAACCTTAACATAAACCCTAACCCGTACTCTTACCCTAACCTTAACATAAACCCTAACCCGTACTCTTACCCTAACCTTAACATAAACCCTAACCCGTACTCTTACCCTAACCTTCACATAAACCCTAACCTGTACTCTTACCCTAACCTTCACATAAACCCTAACCTGTACTCTTACCCTAACCTTCACATAAACCCTAACCTTAACATAAACCCTAACCAGTACTCTTACCCTAACCTTCACAGTAAAGCCCTAACCACAGTAGCTCCTACCCAACCTTAACATAAACCCTAACCCGTGACTCTTAGCCCTAACCTTCACATGAAAGCCCTAACCCGTACTCTTACCCTAACCCGTGCCCTCCTAACCTTACACATAAACCCTCCAACCACACAGTCTTACCCTAACCCAGTGACTCTTAGCCCTAACCTTCACAGTAAACCCTAACCCGTACTCTTAGCCCTAACCTTAACATAAACCCTAACCCGTAGCCTCCTACCCTAACCTTCACATAAACCCTAACCCGTACTCTAACCCTAACCCGTACTCTTACCCTAACCTTAACATAAACCCTAACCCGTACTCTTACCCTAACCTTCACATAAACCCTAACCCGTACTCTTACCCTAACCCGTACTCTTACCCTAACCGTACTCTTACCCTAACCTTAACATAAACCCTAACCCGTACTCTTACCCTAACCTTCACATAAACCCTAACCCGTACTCTTACCCTAACCTTCACATAAACCCTAACCCGTACTCTTACCCTAACCCGTACCCTAACCTTAACATAAACCCTAACCCTTACTCTTACCCTAACCCGTACTCTTACCCTAACCTTCACATAAACCCTAACCCGTACTCTTACCCTAACCTTAACATAAACCCTAACCCGTACTCTTACCCTAACCTTCACATAAACCCTAACCCGTACTCTTACCCTAACCTTCACATAAACCCTAACCCGTACTCTTACCCTAACCTTAACATAAACCCTAACCCGTACTCTTACCCTAACCCGTACTCTTACCCTAACCCGTACTTTAACCCTAACCCGTACTCTTAACCTGTCTTGGTCAGGGGGCGGTATTTTCACCTCCGGATGAAAAGCGTGCCCAAATTAAACTGCCTGCTACTCAGGCCCATAAGCTAGGATATGCATATAATTAGTAGATTTGGATAGAAAACACTCAATGGTGAAAATATAAGTAAGTGTAAGTATAACATAAGTCATATGGCGAAAACCCGAGGAGAATCCAACCAGGAATTACGATTATTTTGAAAGGCTGTTTTCCATTGAAAACCTATCCACTATACAGAGACTTAGGACCCAGTTCACGAGCGCTATGGCTTCTTCAACATGTAACCAGTCTTTAGGCATTGTTTCAGGCTTTTACTCTGAAAAATGAGGGAGATACACCGCTTTCAATGAGAGGACGGTGGAAATGTCCAGACATGAACCAAGCACGTGATCAGGAGTGCGCATTTCTTGCTGACCTTTTCCATTGACGAGGCTTTTGTCCAGTTGAAATATTATTGATTATTTATGACAAAAACAACCTGAGGATTGATTTTAAACATCATTTGACATGTTTCTACTATCTTTTATTGTACTTTTTTGACTTTTCGTCTTGGTTTTGAGAGCGCGCATTGTGCCTTTGGCTTTCTGAACTAAACGCACCAACGAAACGGAATTTGGACATAAAGATGAACTTTATCGATCAAAACGAACATTTATTGACTAACATGGAGACCTGCGAGTGCCACCAGACGAAGATCATCAAGTAAGTGAGGTAAGTAAGTGATTATTTTTTATGCTTTTTCTGACTTTGGTGAAAATGGCTGAATGGGTTTCTGTGGCTAGGCGCTGACCTAACATAATCGCAAAGTGTGCTTTCGCCGTAAAGCCTTTTTGAAATCTGACACAGCGGTTGCATTAAGGAGAAGTTTATCTGTATTCTTATGTTTAACACTTGTATCGTTTATCAATGTTTATGATGAGTATTTCTGTCATTTGATGTGGCTCTCTGCACTTTCACCAGATGTTTGTTTGAGACAATGCATTTCTGAACATAACACACCCATTTCAAATGAGGTTTTTGGACATAAAGATTAACTTTATCGAACAAAACACACATTTATTGTGTAACATGAAGTCCTGTGAGTGCCATCTGATGAAGATCAAAGGTTAGTGATGAATTTAATTGCTATTTCTGACTTTTAAATGCAAATGGCGTGTTAAAACAGTTTTGATGGCCATGCTTAAAAAAAAAAGAGCTACTATTTTTATTTTCCAAATGGTAATTGATGAGCGCCTCCCATTCACTATTCAAGTGTACAGGCAACGGTAGGCAGGCTATTATGGAAACGTGGAGGCAATTATTTTATAAAGTCTTCCTAATAGGCCATTGAAACCAGCATTTCTCTCCTGTTTCATTGTTTTTCATATCAACTTTCTTTCACTGTCCAGAAGCCAATGGCACAATCCTAGTCACTTCTCGTTTCAGTTCGCTGCAGCTAGCGACTGGAACGAGCTGCAACAAACACTCAAACCGAATAGTTTTATCTCCATCTCTTCATTCAAAGACTCAATCATGGACACTCTTACTGGCAGTTGTGGCTGCTTAGCGTGATGTATTGTTGTGATGTATTGTTGTCTCAACCTTGTTGACCTTTGTGCTGTTGTCTGTGCCCAATAATGTTTGTACTTGGGATGCACGATATTTCGGTAAACATATCGGAATCGGTCGATATGAGCTAAAAATGTCAACATCGGTATCGACCCGAAGTCTAGTTTAAAGCCGATGTCAAAGCTGACGTGCATACCTATATAACGTAGGTAGATGACGTGCATACCTATATAACGTAGGTAGATGACGTGCATACCTATATAACGTAGGTAGATGACGTGCATACCTATATAACGTAGGTAGATGACGTGCATACCTATATAACGTAGGTAGATGACGTGCATACCTATATAACGTAGGTAGATGACGTGCATACCTATATAACGTAGGTAGATGACGTGCATACCTATATAACGTAGGTAGATGACGTGCATACCTATATAACGTAGGTAGATGACGTGCATACCTATATAACGTAGGTAGATGACGTGCATACCTATATAACGTAGGTAGATGACGTGCATACCTATATAACGTAGGTAGATGACGTGCATACCTATATAACGTAGGTAGATGACGTGCATACCTATATAACGTAGGTAGATGACGTGCATACCTATATAACGTAGGTAGATGACGTGCATACCTATATAACGTAGGTAGATGACATGCATACCTATATAACGTAGGTAGATGATGTGCATACCTATATAACGTAGGTAGATGACGTGCATACCTATATAACGTAGGTAGATGACGTGCATACCTATATAACGTAGGTAGATGACGTGCATACCTATATAACGTAGGTAGATGACGTGCATACCTATATAACGTAGGTAGATGACGTGCATACCTATATAACGTAGGTAGATGACGTGCATACCTATATAACGTAGGTAGATGACGTGCATACCTATATAACGTAGGTAGATGACGTGCATACCTATATAACGTAGGTAGATGACGTGCATACCTATATAACGCAGGTAGATGACGTGCATACCTATATAACGTAGGTAGATGACGTGCATACCTATATAACGTAGGTAGATGACGTGCATACCTATATAACGTAGGTAGATGACGTGCATACCTATATCAAACGTAGGTAGATGACGTGCATACCTATATAACGTAGGTAGATGACGTGCATACCTATATAACGTAGGTAGATGACGTGCATACCTATATAACGTAGGTAGATGACGTGCATACCTATATAACGTAGGTAGATGACGTGCATACCTATATAACGTAGGTAGATGACGTGCATACCTATATAACGTAGGTAGATGACGTGCATACCTATATAACGCAGGTAGATGACGTGCATACCTATATAACGTAGGTAGATGACGTGCATACCTATATAACGTAGGTAGATGACGTGCATACCTATATAACGTAGGTAGATGACGTGCATACCTATATAACGTAGGTAGATGACGTGCATACCTATATAACGTAGGTAGATGACGTGCATACCTATATAACGTAGGTAGATGACGTGCATACCTATATAACGTAGGTAGATGACGTGCATACCTATATAACGTAGGTAGATGACGTGCATACCTATATAACGTAGGTAGATGACGTGCATACCTATATAACGTAGGTAGATGACGTTCATACCTATATAACGTAGGTAGATGACGTGCATACCTATATAACGTAGGTAGATGACGTGCATACCTATATAACGTAGGTAGATGACGTGCATACCTATATAACGTAGGTAGATGACGTGCATACCTATATAACGTAGGTAGATGACGTGCATACCTATATAACGTAGGTAGATGACGTGCATACCTATATAACGTAGGTACACAGCGTAATGATGCCATGTAAAATGTTGCTCTACACGTGCAACACAGCGTTCCTAACCTGGCCCACAATGTCTGCTGTGTGGATCGAGCAGTCGACAAGTCAAACAGTCATTTGAAAGAGTAAGAACATTTCAGGTTTCTGTACAGCACGTTGAGATATCAGCTGATGTAAGAACCACTAGGCTACGCTGCCGCCCCACCAATACAACCAGCCTGAAAACAATGACCAGTAGAAACTGCAGTCATTTTCATTATTATTAGCAATGATTTAGGAATCCTTGTGAGTAAGTATTAGCTGGGTTGCCACTTGTTGTTCGCATATTGAAATTGTCCTTAACCCTGTTGCCCAAAGCTAACGTTATAAACAGCCAGCTACTTAACCCTGTTGCCCAAAGCTAAAGTTATAAACAGCCAGCTACTTAACCCTGTTGCCCAAAGCTAAAGTTATAAACAGCCAGCTACTTAACCCTGTTGCCCAAAGCTAAAGTTATAAACAGCCAGCTACTTAACCCTGTTGCCCAAAGCTAAAGTTATAAACAGCTAGCTACTTAACCCTGTTGCCCAAAGCTAAAGTTATAAACAGCCAGCTACTTAACCCTGTTGCCCAAAGCTAAAGTTATAAACAGCCAGCTACTTAACCCTGTTGCCCAAAGCTAAAGTTATAAACAGCCAGCTACTTAACCCTGTTGCCCAAAGCTAAAGTTATAAACAGCCAGCTACTTAACCCTGTTGCCCAAAGCTAAAGTTATAAACAGCCAGCTACTTAACCCTGTTGCCCAAAGCTAAAGTTATAAACAGCCAGCTACTTAACCCTGTTGCCCAAAGCTAAAGTTATAAACAGCCAGCTACTTAACCCTGTTGCCCAAAGCTAAAGTTATAAACAGCCAGCTACTTAACCCTGTTGCCCAAAGCTAAAGTTATAAACAGCCAGCTACTTAACCCTGTTGCCCAAAGCTAAAGTTATAAACAGCCAGCTACTTAACCCTGTTGCCCAAAGCTAAAGTTATAAACAGCCAGCTACTTAACCCTGTTGCCCAAAGCTAACGTTATAAACAGCCAGCTACTTAACCCTGTTGCCCAAAGCTAACGTTATAAACAGCCAGCTACTTAACCCTGTTGCCCAAAGCTAACGTTATAAACAGCCAGCTACTTAACCCTGTTGCCCAAAGCTAACGTTATAAACAGCCAGCTACTTAACCCTGTTGCCCAAAGCTAAAGTTATAAACAGCCAGCTACTTAACCCTGTTGCCCAAAGCTAAAGTTATAAACAGCCAGCTACTTAACCCTGTTGCCCAAAGCTAAAGTTATAAACAGCCAGCTACTTAACCCTGTTGCCCAAAGCTAAAGTTATAAACAGCCAGCTACTTAACCCTGTTGCCCAAAGCTAAAGTTCTAAACAGCCAGCTACTTAACCCTGTTGCCCAAAGCTAAAGTTATAAACAGCCAGCTACTTAACCCTGTTGCCCAAAGCTAACGTTATAAGCAGCCAGCTACTTAACCCTGTTGTCCTAAGCTAAAGTTATAAACAGCCAGCTACTTAACCCTGTTGTCCTAAGCTAAAGTTATAAACAGCCAGCTAGCTTCATCTGGCTAGTGAGGCTCGACCGGACCGGATTATGTGTTGTGAAGCTAGCCACAATAAGGATTAAGCACAATAGTGGAATTTGCGATTTGCCTTCAAAATAAAAGTACTTATTTGAAAGTGATGCAGAAGGTTACAATTGGTGGAATCATGCCATATTTAGACTAGATAATGTTAAACAAGGTTGGAATGTGAAGCAATGAAATGGGGTATCAGTCTACTCGGTGACGCCCGCAGAACACAACCGTGAAAAGTTTACGCAAATATTAGCGTTGTAGCTCTTATCGCGGGACTGTGACTGTGTGAAATCCCCTCCCCAGTCAGCCTATTGTGTGTATTGACATTCATATTGCACTGTACAGCTTTACCTAAGGATTGGGGATCAATGAAATGGGGTAACAGTCTAAAGATCTTTTTTCCCAACGTCCTCCTCAGAGTTATCAGACTCCAAAACATCCACACAGTATTGTTTTTCCTCTGGGATAGTGTTCAATACACACGGGTTGACAATAAATGTGGATCAATTCACAGTTGTTTCAGAGTCCCACAATAAGAGCTATGATGCTAATGTTCTCTGGGTGTCACGGAGTAGACTGATACCCCATGTCATTGACCCACAATCCATAGGTAAGGCTGTACAGTGAAATAAGGATGCCCCCAATGCAACTCTAAAGTATAATACATCCAGTGTGATTTCAACAGATGTTTGTCACGTTAACAAATCATTGTCCTTTGCTGATTTTATATAACAACATTCCAACCTCGTTCAGCATGATCTATTCAATTATGGCAGAATTCTACTATTTGTATTCATTTGCATCACTGTCAATTACATACTTTTATTTTGAAGGCTAACCGCAAAGTCCACTATTGTGGCTAATCCTTATTGTGGTTAGCTTCACATAGATGGGTCCGACCACCATTAATCAAATAAGAACTGTCTTATAAATTAGGGTTATTTTAGACGATGACACCTAGCTCGCTAACTATAGCTACTGAAACATATGTTAGCTAGCTAACTACAGCTACTGAAACAGATGTTAGCTAGCTAACTACAGCTACTGAAATAGATATTAGCTAGCTAACTATAGCTACTGAAACAGATATTAGCTAGCTAACTACAGCTACTGAAACAGATATTAGCTAGCTAACTACAGCTACTGAAACAGATGTTAGCTAGCTAACTACAGCTACTGAAACAGATGTTAGCTAGCTAACTACAGTTACTGAAACAGATGTTAACTGGCTAACTATAGCTACTTAAACAGATGTTAGCTAGCAAACTATAGCTACTGAAACAGATGTTAGCTAGCTAACTACAGCTACTGAAACAGATGTTAACTGGCTAACTACAGCTACTGAAACAGATGTTAGCTAGCTAACTATAGCTACTGAAACAGATGTTAGCTAGCTAACTACAGCTACTGAAACAGATGTTACCTGGCTAACTACAGCTACTGAAACAGATGTTAGCTAGCTAACTATAGCTACTGAAACAGATGTTAGCTAGCTAACTATAGCTACTGAAACAGATGTTAGCTAGCTAACTACAGCTACTGAAATAGATGTTAGCTAGCTAACTACAGCTACTGAAACAGATGTTAGCTAGCTAACTATAGCTACTGAAACAGATGTTAGCTAGCTAACTACAGCTACTGAAACAGATGTTAGCTAGCTAACTATAGCTACTGAAACAGATGTTAGCTAGCTAACTATAGCTACTGAAACAGATGTTAGCTAGCTAACTATAGCTACTGAAACAGATGTTAGCTAGCTAACTACAGCTACTGAAATAGATGTTAGCTAGCTAACTACAGCTACTGAAACAGATGTTAGCTAGCTAACTACAGCTACTGAAACAGATGTTAGCTAGCTAACTACAGCTACTGAAACAGATGTTAGCTAGCTAACTACAGCTACTGAAATAGATGTTAGCTAGCTAACTACAGCTACTGAAATAGATATTAGCTAGCTAACTACAGCTACTGAAACAGATGTTAGCTAGCTAACTACAGCTACTGAAATAGATGTTAGCTAGCTAACTACAGCTACTGAAATAGATATTAGCTAGCTAACTACAGCTACTGAAATAGATGTTAGCTAGCTAACTACAGCTACTGAAATAGATGTTAGCTAGCTAACTACAGCTACTGAAACAGATATTAGCTAGCTAACTACAGCTACTGAAACAGATGTTAGCTAGCTAACTACAGCTACTGAAACAGATGTTAGCTAGCTAACTACAGCTACTGAAACAGATGTTAGCTAGCTAACTACAGCTACTGAAACAGATGTTAGCTAGCTAACTACAGCTACTGAAACAGATATTAGCTAGCTAACTACAGCTACTGAAACAGATATTAGCTAGCTAACTACAGCTACTGAAACAGATATTAGCTAGCTAACTACAGCTACTGAAACAGATATTAGCTAGCTAACTACAGCTACTGAAACAGATGTTAGCTAGCTAACTACAGC
>NW_026290849.1:202500-215234 GCF_023373465.1 Oncorhynchus keta
TATCATTATGGGGTATTGTGATGTCATTATGGGGTATTGTGATGTCATTATTGGTTATTGTGCGCAGAAAAAAACAAATGGTCAGTCTAGCTGTATGGAGGAGAAGGTACTGCTCTGTTTCAGCTGGTATGGTCAGTCTAGCTGTCTGGAGAAGGTACTGCTCTGTTTCAGCTGGTATGGTCAGTCTAGCTGTCTGGAGAAGGTACTGCTCTGTTTCAGCTGGTATGGTCAGTCTAGCTGTATGGAGGAGAAGGTACTGCTCTGTTTCAGCTGGTATGGTCAGTCTAGCTGTATGGAGGAGAAGGTACTGCTCTGTTTCAGCTGGTATGGTCAGTCTAGCTGAATGGAGGAGAAGGTACTGCTCTGTTTCAGCTGGTATGGTCAGTCTAGCTGTCTGGAGAAGATACTGCTCTGTTTCAGCTGGTATGGTCAGTCTAGCTGTATGGAGGAGAAGGTACTGCTCTGTTTCAGCTGGTATGGTCAGTCTAGCTGTATGGAGGAGAAGGTACTGCTCTGTTTCAGCTGGTATGGTCAGTCTAGCTGTATGGAGGAGAAGGTACTGCTCTGTTTCAGCTGGTATGGTCAGTCTAGCTGTATGGAGAAGGTACTGCTCTGTTTCAGCTGGTATGGTCAGTCTAGCTGTCTGGAGAAGATACTGCTCTGTTTCAGCTGATATGGTCAGTCTAGCTGTATGGAGGAGAAGGTACTGCTCTGTTTCAGCTGGTATGGTCAGTCTAGCTGTGTGGAGGAGAAGGTACTGCTCTGTTTCAGCTGGTATGGTCAGTCTAGCTGTGTGGAGGAGAAGGTACTGCTCTGTTTCAGCTGGTATGGTCAGTCTAGCTGTGTGGAGGAGAAGGTACTGCTCTGTTTCAGCTGGTATGGTCAGTCTAGCTGTCTGGAGGAGAAGGTACTGCTCTGTTTCAGCTGGTATGGTCAGTCTAGCTGTATGGAGGAGAAGGTACTGCTCTGTTTCAGCTGGTATGGTCAGTCTAGCTGTATGGAGAAGGTACTGCTCTGTTTCAGCTGGTATGGTCAGTCTAGCTGTCTGGAGAAGATACTGCTCTGTTTCAGCTGATATGGTCAGTCTAGCTGTATGGAGGAGAAGGTACTGCTCTGTTTCAGCTGGTATGGTCAGTCTAGCTGTGTGGAGGAGAAGGTACTGCTCTGTTTCAGCTGGTATGGTCAGTCTAGCTGTGTGGAGGAGAAGGTACTGCTCTGTTTCAGCTGGTATGGTCAGTCTAGCTGTGTGGAGGAGAAGGTACTGCTCTGTTTCAGCTGGTATGGTCAGTCTAGCTGTCTGGAGGAGAAGGTACTGCTCTGTTTCAGCTGGTATGGTCAGTCTAGCTGTATGGAGGAGAAGGTACTGCTCTGTTTCAGCTGTTATGGTCAGTCTAGCTGTCTGGAGGAGAAGGTACTGCTCTGTTTCAGCTGATATGGTCAGTCTAGCTGTCTGGAGAAGGTACTGCTCTGTTTCAGCTGGTATGGTCAGTCTAGCTGTATGGAGGAGAAGGTACTGCTCTGTTTCAGCTGGCATGGTCAGTCTAGCTGTATGGAGGAGAAGGTACTGCTCTGTTTCAGCTGGTATGGTCAGTCTAGCTGTATGGAGGAGGTACTGCTCTGTTTCAGCTGGTATGGTCAGTCTAGCTGTATGGAGAAGGTACTGCTCTGTTTCAGCTGGTATGGTCAGTCTAGCTGTATGGAGAAGGTACTGCTCTGTTTCAGCTGGTATGGTCAGTCTAGCTGTATGGAGAAGGTACTGCTCTGTTTCAGCTGGTATGGTCAGTCTAGCTGTATGGAGGAGAAGGTACTGCTCTGTTTCAGCTGGTATGGTCAGTCTAGCTGTATGGAGGAGAAGGTACTGCTCTGTTTCAGCTGGTATGGTCAGTCTAGCTGTGTGGAGGAGAAGGTACTGCTCTGTTTCAGCTGGTATGGTCAGTCTAGCTGTCTGGAGGAGGTACTGCTCTGTTTCAGCTGGTATGGTCAGTCTAGCTGTATGGAGGAGAAGGTACTGCTCTGTTTCAGCTGGTATGGTCAGTCTAGCTGTCTGGAGGAGGTACTGCTCTGTTTCAGCTGGTATGGTCAGTCTAGCTGTATGGAGGAGAAGGTACTGCTCTGTTTCAGCTGGTATGGTCAGTCTAGCTGTGTGGAGGAGAAGGTACTGCTCTGTTTCAGCTGGTATGATCAGTGTGTGTGTGTGTGTGTGTGTGTGTGTGTGTGTGTGTGTGTGTGTGTTGTCTCTTACAGCCCGTGTCTTTCAGTCTGCTGATGGAGTTAGCCAGCAGTCGATACAGCCCGTGTGTGTGTGTGTGTGTGTGTGTGTGTGTGTGTGTGTGTGTGTGTGTGTGTGTGTGTGTGTGTCTCTTACAGCCCGTGTCTTTCAGTCTGCTGATGGAGTTAGCCAGCAGTCGTATACAGCCCGTGTGTGTGTGTGTGTGTGTGTGTGTGTGTGTGTGTGTGTGTGTGTGTGTGTGTGTGTGTGTGTGTGTGTGTGTGTGTGTCTCTCTTACAGCCCGTGTCTTTCAGTCTGCTGATGGAGTTAGCCAGCAGTCGTATACAGCCCGTGTGTGTGTGTGTGTGTGTGTGTGTGTGTGTGTGTGTGTGTGTGTCTCTTACAGCCCGTGTGTGTGTGTGTGTGTCTCTTACAGCCCGTGTGTGTGTGTGTGTGTCTCTTACAGCCCGTGTGTGTGTGTGTGTGTGTGTCTCTTACAGCCCGTGTCTTTCAGTCTGCTGATGGAGTTAGCCAGCAGTCGTATACAGCCCGTGTGTGTGTGTGTGTGTGTGTGTGTGTCTTACAGCCCGTGTCTTTCAGTCTGCTGATGGAGTTAGCCAGCAGTCGTATACAGCCCGTGTGTGTGTGTGTGTGTGTGTGTGTCTCTTACAGCCCGTGTCTTTCAGTCTGCTGATGGAGTTAGCCAGCAGTCGTATACAGCCCGTGTGTGTGTGTGTGTGTGTGTGTGTCTCTTACAGCCCGTGTCTTTCAGTCTGCTGATGGAGTTAGCCAGCAGTCGTATACAGCCCGTGTGTGTGTGTGTGTGTGTGTGTGTGTGTGTGTGTGTGTGTGTGTGTGTCTCTTACAGCCAGTGTCTTTCAGTCTGCTGATGGAGTTAGCCAGCAGTCGTATACAGCCCGTGTGTGTGTGTGTGTGTGTGTGTGTGTGTGTGTCTCTTACAGCCCGTGTCTTTCAGTCTGCTGATGGAGTTAGCCAGCAGTAATACAGCCCGTGTGTGTGTGTTGTGTGTGTGTGTGTGTGTGTGTGTGTGTGTGTGTGTGTGTCTCTTACAGCCCGTGTGTGTGTGTGTGTCTCTTACAGCCCGTGTGTGTGTGTGTGTGTGTGTGTGTGTGTGTGTGTCTCTTACAGCCCGTGTGTGTGTGTGTCTCTTACAGCCCGTGTGTGTGTGTGTGTCTCTTACAGCCCGTGTCTTTCAGTCTGCTGATGGAGTTAGCCAACAGTCGTATACAGCCCGTGTGTGTGTGTGTGTGTGTGTGTGTGTCTCTTACAGCCCGTGTCTTTCAGTCTGCTGATGGAGTTAGCCAGCAGTCGTATACAGCCCGTGTGTGTGTGTGTGTGTGTGTGTGTGTGTGTGTGTGTGTGTGTGTGTGTGTGTGTGTGTGTGTCTCTTACAGCCCGTGTCTTTCAGTCTGCTGATGGAGTTAGCCAGCAGTTATACAGCCCGTGTGTGTGTGTGTGTGTGTGTGTGTGTGTGTGTGTGTGTGTGTGTGTGTGTGTGTGTGTGTGTGTGTGTGTGTGTGTGTGTGTCTCTTACAGCCCGTGTGTGTGTGTGTGTCTCTTACAGCCCGTGTGTGTGTGTGTGTCTTACAGCCCGTGTCTTTCAGTCTGCTGATGGAGTTAGCCAGCAGTCGTATACAGCCCGTGTGTGTGTGTGTGTGTGTGTGTGTGTGTGTGTGTGTGTGTCTCTTACAGCCAGTGTCTTTCAGTCTGCTGATGGAGTTAGCCAGCAGTCGTATACAGCCCAGGAACCCGGCGCCCTGCCGCTTGTGGATCTTCTTATGGTTCCACACACTGATGGTGATGGAGTCTGTCTTCCCTATGTACCTACACACACACACACACACACACACACACACACACACACACACACACACACACACACACACACACACACACACACACACAGACACAGACACAGACACAGACACAGACACAGACACAGACACAGACACAGACACAGACACAGACACAGACACAGACACAGACACAGACACAGACACAGACACAGACACAGACACAGACACAGACACAGACAGACACAGACACAGACACAGACACACACACACACACACACACACACACACACACACACACACACACACACCACACACACGGAATAGAGGTCGACAGATTAATTAGGGCCGATTTCAAGTTTTCATAACATAATGGTAATATATATATACTATAGTACCTATAAGACCATCCAATACTATAGTGCCTATAAGACCATCCAATAGATTAGACTGGCAATACTATAGTACCTATAAGAACATCCAATAGATTAGACTGGCAATACTATAGTACCAATAAGACCATCCAATAGATTAGACTGGCAATACTATAGTACCAATAAGACCATCCAATAGATTAGGCTGGCAATACTATAGTACCAATAAGACCATCCAATAGATTAGGCTGGCAATACTATAGTACCTATAAGACCATCCAATACTATAGTACCTATAAGACCATCCAATAGATTAGACTGGCAATACTATAGTACCAATAAGACCATCCAATAGATTAGACTGGCAATACTATAGTACCAATAAGACCATCCAATAGATTAGGCTGTCAATACTATAGTACCTATAAGAACATCCAATAGATTAGACTGGCAATACTATAGTACCAATAAGACCATCCAATAGATTAGACTGGCAATACTATAGTACCAATAAGACCATCCAATAGATTAGGCTGTCAATACTATAGTACCAATAAGACCATCCAATAGATTAGGCTGGCAATACTATAGTACCTATAAGACCATCCAATACTATAGTACCTATAAGACCATCCAATAGATTAGACTGGCAATACTATAGTACCTATAAGACCATCCAATAGATTAGACTGGCAATACTATAGTACCTATAAGACCATCCAATACTATAGTACCTATAAGACCATCCAATAGATTAGACTGGTAATACTATAGTACCTATAAGACCATCCAATACTATAGTACCTATAAGACCATCCAATAGATTAGACTGGCAATACTATAGTACCTATAAGACCATCCAATAGATTAGACTGGCAATACTATAGTACCTATAAAACCATCCAATAGATTAGACTGGCAATACTATAGTGCCTATAAGACCATCCAATAGATTAGGCTGGCAATACTATAGTACCTATAAGACCATCCAATAGATTAGACTGGCAATACTATAGTACCTATAAGACCATCCAATAGATTAGACTGGTAATACTATAGTACCAATAAGACCATCCAATAGATTAGGCTGGCAATACTATAGTACCAGTACTGAGTAATGATAACTAGGTTATATACACAGGGTACCAGTACTGAGTAATGATAACTAGGTTATATACACAGGGTACCAGTACTGAGTAATGACACCTAGGTTATATACACAGGGTACCAGTACTGAGTAATGATAACTAGGTTATATACACAGGATACCAGTAATGATAACTAGGTTATATACACACACAGGGTACCAGTACTGAGTAATGATAACTAGGTTATATACACAGGGTACCAGTACTGAGTAATGATAACTAGGTTATATACACAGGGTACCAGTACTGAGTAATGATAACTAGGTTATATACACAGGGTACCAGTACTGAGTAATGATAACTAGGTTATATACACAGGGTACCAGTACTGAGTAATGATAACTAGGTTATATACACAGGGTACCAGTACTGAGTAATGATAACTAGGTTATATACACAGGATACCAGTAATGATAACTAGGTTATATACACAGGGTACCAGTACTGAGTAATGATAACTAGGTTATATACACAGGGTACCAGTACTGAGTAATGATAACTAGGTTATATACACAGGGTACCAGTACTGAGTCGATGTGCAGGGGCTGAGGTGACTTGAGGTAGATATGTATGTATAGGTAGGGACATCATTGCGTCACGCTAGCTCCCCGCTCGTCACGTTAGCTCCCCGCTCGTCACGCTAGCTCCCCGCTCGTCACGTTAGCTCCCCGCTCGTCACGTTAGCTCCCCGCTCGTAACGTTAGCTCCCCGCTCGTCACGTTAGCTCCCGCTCGTCACGTTAGCTCCCGCTCGTCACGTTAGCTCCCGCTCGTCACGTTAGCTCCCCGCTCGTCACGCTAGCTCCCGCTCGTCACGTTAGCTCCCGCTCGTCACGCTAGCTCCCGCTCGTCACGCAAGCTCCCGCTCGTCACGCAAGCTCCCGCTCGTCACGCTAGCTCCCGCTCGTCACGCTAGCTCCCGCTCGTCACGCTAGCTCCCCGCTCGTCACGCTAGCTCCCCGCTCGTCACGCTAGCTCCCCGCCGCTCGTCACGTTAGCTCCCCGCCGCTCGTCACGCCGGCTCCCCGCTCGTCACGCCGGCTCCCCGCTCGTCACGCCGGCTCCCCGCTCGTCACGCCGGCTCCCCGCTCGTCACGTTAGCTCCCCGCTCGTCACGCCGGCTCCCCGCTCGTCACGTTAGCTCCCCCGCTCGTCACGCCGGCTCCCCCCCGCTCGTCACGTTGGCTCCCGCTCGTCCACGCTAGCTCCCCGCTCGTCACGTTAGCTCCCCGCTCGTCACGCCAGCTCCCCGCTCGTCACGCCGGCTCCCCGCTCGTCACGCGCCCGGCTCCCCGCTCGTCACGTTAGCTCCCCCCGCTCGTCCACGCCCGGCTCCCGCCGCTCGTCACGTTGGCTCCCGCTCGTCCACGCTGGCTCCCGCTCGTCACGTTAGCTCCCCGCTCGTCACGCTAGCTCCCCGCTCGTCACGCTAGCTCCCCGCCGCTCGTCACGCTAGCTCCCCGCCGCTCGTCACGCTAGCTCCCCGCCGCTCGTCACGCTAGCTCCCCGCCGCTCGTCACGCTAGCTCCCCGCCGCTCGTCACGCTAGCTCCCCGCCGCTCGTCACGCTAGCTCCCCGCTCGTCACGCTAGGTCCCCCCGCTCGTCACGCTAGCTCCCCGCCGCTCGTCACGTTAGCTCCCCGCCGCTCGTCACGCTAGCTCCCCGCTCGTCACGCTAGCTCCCCGCTCGTCACGCTAGCTCCCCGCTCCCCGCTCGTCACGCTAGCTCCCCGCTCGTCACGCTAGCTCCCCGCTCCTCGTCACGCTAGCTCCCCGCCACTCGTCACGCTAGCTCCCCGCCGCTCGTCACGCTAGCTCCCCGCTCGTCACGCTAGCTCCCCACTCCGTCACGCTAGCTCCCCGCCGCTCGTCACGCTAGCTCCCCGCTCGTCACGCTAGCTCCCTGCTCGTCACGCTAGCCACGCTAGCTCCCCGGCTAGCTCCCCGCTCGTCACGCTAGCTCCCCGCTCGTCACGCTAGCTCCCCGCCGCTCGTTACGTTAGCTCCCCGCTCGTCACGTTAGCTCCCCGCTCGTCACGTTAGCTCCCCGCTCGTCACGCTAGCTCCCCGCTCGTCACGCTAGCTCCCCGCTCGTCACGCTAGCTCCCTCCCCGCTCCCCACGTTAGCTCCCCGCTCGTCACTCTCGCTCCCCGCTCGTCACTCTCGCTCCCCGCTCGTCACTCTCCCTCCCCGCTCCCCACGTTAGCTCCCCACTCATCATGCTGGACACAACTTCACACAATGTGACATGGTACACAACAACAACATGGTAGCAACACAACATGGTAGCAACACAGCCCGCTAGCAACACAACAACAACATGGTAGCAACACAGCATGCTAGCAACACAGCAACAACATGGTAGCAACACAGCAACAACATGGTAGCAACACAACAACAACATGGTAGCAACACAACAACAACATGGTAGCAACACAGCATGCTAGCAACACAGCAACAACATGGTAGCAACACAGCATGCTAGCAACACAGCATGCTAGCAACACAGCATGCTAGCAACACAGCAACAACATGGTAGCAACACAACAACAACATGGTAGCAACACAACAACAACATGGTAGCAACACAACAACAACATGGTAGCAACACAACAACAACATGGTAGCAACACAACATGCTAGCAACACAACAACAAGATGGTAGCAACACAGCATGGCAGCAACTAATGACAACACAGCATGGTACAGACAACGGACACAGACAACGGACACAGACAACGGACACAGACAACGGACACAGACAACGGACACAGACAACGGACACAGACAACGGACACAGACAACGGACACAGACAACGGACAAGAAGAGAGCAGTGAAATAAAAACAAGTCATCAAGGGAAGGGAAACAGACTGTAGCCCCATGAAATCAGCCCCTCTTGCTCAATAACTCAACGCCCACTGGGACGGCCCTGAATTCTCTGACCCGTCTCAGTGCTTAAAAAGGAACGATATCAACCGGATCAGAACTTTATTTTGCTGTTCAGTGGGTGTGTGGGTTTCAGTGGGTTTCAGTGGGCCGCAGTGGGTTTCAGTGGGTGTGTGTGTTTCAGTGGGCCGCAGTGGGTTTCAGTGGGCCGCAGTGGGTTTCAGCGGATTTCAGTGGGTTTCAGTGGGTTTCAGTGGGCCGCAGTGGGTTTCAGTGGGCCGCAGTGGGTTTCAGTGGGCCGCAGTGGGTTTCAGTGGGCCGCAGTGGGTTTCAGTGGGCCGCAGTGGGTTTCAGTGGGCCGCAGTGGGTTTCAGTGGGCTGCAGTGGGTTTCAGTGGGCCGCAGTGGGTTTCAGTGGGCTGCAGTGGGTTTCAGTGGGCCGCAGTGGGTTTCAGTATGTGGGTTTCAGTGGGCCGCAGTGGGTTTCAGTATGTGGGTTTACTCACAGGTCATAGTGTTGGTTCCATTTGGGGTCCAGAGTGCTCTTCACTGTGTCTGTAGAATGACACTGTCCTGATCCATCCACCACGACCTTTGCAAATGGGTCCGGCAACCCTACACACACACACACACACACACACACACACACACACACACACACACACACACACACACACACACACACACACACACACACACACACACACACACACACACACACACACACACACACACACACACACTTATTATAAAGTAGAATGTGAAAGAGAGAGGAAGACAGAGAGGAGGGATCAGAGATACTTACAGAAGGAGACAGACAGAGAGGAGGGATCAGAGATACTTACAGAAGGAGACAGACAGAGAGGAGGGATCAGAGATACTTACAGAAGGAGACAGACAGAGAGGAGGGATCAGAGATACTTACAGAAGGAGACAGACAGAGAGGAGGGATCAGAGATACTTACAGAAGGAGACAGACAGAGAGGAGGGATCAGAGATACTTACAGAAGGAGACAGACAGAGAGGAGGGATCAGAGATACTTACAGAAGGAGACAGACAGAGAGGAGGGATCAGAGATACTTACAGAAGGAGACAGACAGAGAGGAGGGATCAGAGATACTTACAGAAGGAGACAGACAGAGAGGAGGGATCAGAGATACTTACAGAAGGAGACAGACAGAGAGGAGGGATCAGAGATACTTACAGAAGGAGACAGACAGAGAGGAGGGATCAGAGATACTTACAGAAGGAGACAGACAGAGAGGAGGGATCAGAGATACTTACAGAAGGAGACAGACAGAGGAGGGATCAGAGATACTTACAGAAGGAGACAGACAGAGAGGAGGGATCAGAGATACTTACAGAAGGAGACAGACAGAGAGGAGGGATCAGAGATACTTACAGAAGGAGACAGACAGAGAGGAGGGATCAGAGATACTTACAGAAGGAGACAGACAGAGAGGAGGGATCAGAGATACTTACAGAAGGAGACAGACAGAGAGGAGGGATCAGAGATACTTACAGAAGGAGACAGACAGAGAGGAGGGATCAGAGATACTTACAGAAGGAGACAGACAGAGAGGAGGGATCAGAGATACTTACGGAAGGAGACAGACAGAGAGGAGGGATCAGAGATACTTACAGAAGGAGACAGACAGAGAGGAGGGATCAGAGATACTTACGGAAGGAGACAGACAGAGAGGAGGGATCAGAGATACTTACAGAAGGAGACAGACAGAGAGGAGGGATCAGAGATACTTACAGAAGGAGACAGACAGAGAGGAGGGATCAGAGATACTTACGGAAGAAGTCTTTCTTTGCAAGGTTCTTGGCACATAAGACTAAAAACACAGAACAGACAACTGTCAGTCAACCAAACAGATGTCACTACAGACAGCCTGACAGCCAATCAACAGATGTCTCTTCACCTCCCCACAGCTTCCCTCTTCACCTCCCTCCCTTACTCTCCCCACAGCTTCTCTCTTCATCTCCCTCCCTTACTCTCCCCACAGCTTCTCTCTTCATCTCCCTCCCTTACTCTCCCCACAGCTTCCCTCTTCATCTCCCTCCCTTACTCTCCCCACAGCTTCCCTCTTCATCTCCCTCCCTTACTCTCCCCACAGCTTCTCTCTTCACCTCCCTCCCTTACTCTCCCCACAGCTCTCTCTTCACCTCCCTCCCTTTCTCTCCCCACAGCTTCCCCTCTTCATCTCCTCCCTTACTCTCCCCACAGCTTCTCTCTTCATCTCTCCCTTTCTCTCCCACAGCTTCCCCTCTTCACCTCCCTCCTCGTCCCACAGCTTCCCTCTTCATCTCCCTCCCTTTTCTCTCCCCACAGCTTCCCTCTTCATGTGCCTCCCTTTCTCTCCCCACAGCTTCCCCTCTTCATCTCCCTCCCTTTCTCTCTCCCCACAGCTTCCCTCTTCATCTCCCTCCTTTCTCTCCCCCAGCTTCCCTCTTCATCTCCCTCCCTTTCTCTCCCACAGCTTCCCTCTTCACCTCCCTCCCTTTCTCCCTCCCTTTCCCCACAGCTTCCTCTTCATCTCCCTCCCTTTCTCTCCCCACAGCTTCCCTCTTCACCTCCCTCCCTTTTCTCTCCCCACAGCTTCCCTCTTCATCTACCTCCCTTTCTCTCCCCACAGCTTCCCTCTTCACCTCCCTCCCCTTTCTCTCCCCCTCCCCACAGCTTCCCTCTTCACCTCCCTCTCCTTTCTCTCCCCACAGCTTCTCTTTCTTCATCTCCCTCCCTCCTTTCTCCCCACAGCTTCCCTCTTCATCTCCCTCCTCTCCCTTTCCCTCTCCCCACATCACCTCCCTCCCTTTCTCTCCCACAGCTTCCCTCTTCATCTCCCTCCCTTTCTCTCCCCACAGCTTCCCTCTTCATCTCCTCCTTTCTCTCCCCCAGCTTCCTCTTCACCTCCCTCCCCTTTCTCTCCCCACAGCTTCTCTCTTCATCTCCCTCCCTTTCTCCTCCCCAGCTTCAGCTTCCCTTTCTTCAGCTTCCCTCTTCATCTCCCTCCCTTTCTCTCCCACAGCTTCCCTCTTCATCTCCCTCCCTCATCTCTCCCTTTCCCCACAGCTTCCCCTATTCATCTCCCCTCCCTTTCTCTCCCACAGCTTCCCTCTTCATCTCCCTCCCTTTTTCTCCCCAGCTTCTCTCTTAGCTTCCCTCTTCATCTCCTCCCTCCTTTCTCTCCCCACAGCTTCCCTCTTCACCTCCCTCCTTTCTCTCCCACAGCTTCCCTCTTCATCTCCTTTCTCCCTCCTTTCTCTCCCCACAGCTTCCCTCTTCATCTCTCCCCTCTCTCCTTTCTCTCCCATCCTCCTCCTTTCTCTCCCCCAGCTTCCCTCTTCACCTCCCTCATCTTTTCTCTCCCCACAGCTTCCCTCCTTCAGCTTCCCTCCCTCCCTTTCTCTCCCCACAGCTTCCCTCTTCATCTCCTCCTTTCTCTCCCCCAGCTTCCCTCTTCATCTCCCTCCCTTTCTCTCCCCACAGCTTCCCTCTTCATCTCCTCCTTTCTCTTTCTCCCCAGCTTCCCTCTTCACCTCCCTTCCCTCCTTTCCCTCTCCCCCAGCTTCCTCTTCACCTCCCTCCCTCTTCATCTCCCTCCTCCTCCCACAGCTTCCCTCTTCATCTCCTCCCTTACTCTCCCCACAGCTTCCCCTCTTCATCTCCCTCCCTTTCTCTCCCCACAGCTTCCCTCTTCACCTCCCTCCTTTCTCTCCCCCAGCTTCCCTCTTTCTCCCTCCTCCTCCCACAGCTTCCCTCTTCATCTCTCCTTTCTTCCCTCTTCATCTCCCTCCCTTTCTCTCCCACAGCTTCCTCTTCATCTCCCTCCCTTTCTCTCCCCACAGCTTCCCTCTTCATCTCCCTCCTTTCCTCCCCCAGCTTCTCTTCCTCCCTTTCTCTCCCCACAGCTTCCCTCTTCCCACAGCTTCCCCTCCCTCCCTTCTCTCTCCCACAGCTTCTCTCTCTTCATCTCATCTCCCTTTCTCTCCCCACAGCTTCCCTCTTCATCTCCCTCCTCCCCTTCACCACAGCTTCCTTCTTCATCTCCCTCCCTTTCTCTCCCCACAGCTTCCCTCTTCATCTCCCTCCTTTCTCTCCCCACAGCTTCCCTCTTCACCTCCCTCCCTTTCTCTCCCTCCCCTTTCTCTCCCCACAGCTTCCCTCTTCACCTCCCTCCCTTTCTCTCCCCACAGCTTCTCTTCCCTCTTCATCTCCCTCCTTTCCCTCTCACCTCCTTCCCTTTCTCTCCCACAGCTTCCCTCTTCATCTCCCTCCTCCTCCCACAGCTTCC